>NC_135499.1:2724522-3004522 GCF_052857255.1 Amblyomma americanum
AGAGTTCAATTACCGTACTTTGATGAAATCTTGAACGTGCGTCATTGCCTGCTGGATTGGGTCGTGTATTACTTCATGTGCATATTTGCGTATATGTGTTTCACATAAATCCGCTGTGCATCTTCTAACAAACGAGGCTATGCAACATGAGAGAAAATAAAAATTTTATGTATGTATGATTTCAAGAAGCACTGCAGATGGCAGTTGCCTCACGCCGGAACAGTGTTGCAATCGCAAGATGCCATCCAGTGCTGAAACGACGCTTGATCTGCAGAAGGTTGAGAAAGTACGTGGCTGCAGCACGGAAAGGAAACCTTCTTTGACTTGGCTTCACAAGCTATGTCCAGCAGGAACCTGAGTGCATGATCATGTACCAGGTGTTACAGGGAAGACCAAGTAATTAAAGATAGGCTTTTGTATTAAAAATATGGATTTTGCAGCGTAGTATTGCCAGCGTTGGAGGACACCAGAAAACCGGTTAATTGTTTTAAGTAGTAAGCTAGTTAACTAAATGTTAATAATTAACTTTTTAACTATTGGTGTTAGGCGCCTAGTTATAATTAGAGATTTGTAGCCGGTGGTCACTAATAGCCATATCAGTTTCTAGAATTTCAAAAATGCGATTACCCTCGCCGCAGTGGCTCGACAAAATTTGGCTACATTGTTCCATAATACATGCGCTTTTGAAAGCATGCAGGCAAAGCAACGTTTCCGGTACACGTAACTAGTCAAAAAAGCCAAATTTTGTCGAGCTAAAGCACCGAGCGCAACCATGTTTTTGAAATTCTAAATGTTGATGTGGCTATTACTAACGACCGGCTGCAAATCTCTAATTCCAACTAAGTCTCTAACTAATAGAAAAGTTAATTATTAGAAATTAGTTAACCATCCTACTACTTAAAACCCTTAATTAATTATCTGGTGTCCTCCAACAGTGGGAATACATGCCTCAAAAGCCATATCTTTAACCCAATGAGCTTATTTTTGAAAATTGCTTAGTATTCCCTGTAAGACCTGGCATGTACTCAGGTTATGTACGTGAGGCATGATGTACATATGTGCACAAGAACAGATGTATGCAAGACACTAATTGATTTGTCTAGCCTTAGTATTTCCCTTCAGGGTGACTTTAAATGAACTTTCATTGAGCCTGTGGCGGCGGTGACCACATTTATTGCTTGTCACATGAAGGCTATGTCTTCTGAGCCTGATAGCCAGATGTGTTCTGCTCGTGCTCTGGAGGTTTCCTTTTCGCGCATGCTGAAGCAGTGGCTCTGCAGCTCTGTAGTTGCAGAAAAAGAAATCATTCTCACTTCTGAAGATTTGCGATATTTCGCAACGTCTGACAGTGCAATCATGGCCTGTCAAAGAACATAAATTAAATGTTTATAGCACATGCCTTGCAAAGTCGTGAGCAGCTTTAGTGGCTACAGGCCCTTGCAAGAGATACTCTCACCCCCTGCGAATACGTTTCTGCTCAATCCGTTGACGCTGCCACTAATATACTGAGCTGCCACCTGCCAGTGGAGACGAGCCTGGTGAGCGGTCAAGTCATCGCTTGGGACACACCTGCACACGGTGAGAGTACTGAACTGCCGCATGCTGCCACACTTGAATAGCCCTTGTGTTTAATATGTGCACTGCATGATGCTTTTGCAGCACTGGGAGCCTAGCTGGAAATTTATAAGCAGAGTGGTTGGCACCGGATTTAACAAACTGTTTTGCTCATTAGCATTCTCTCATACAGTGACATACGGCTGCAAATCAGCGCTATAAAGCTTCCACATACTCTTCGTAGTTGAATAAAAATTCTTCCTGGTCCAGGGTTGAACCTGGGGACCAGGATGAATTTTTCTTCAGCTACAAGGTTTCAAAGGAAGCACTATAGCTTTCCATTCTAGCCATACGGCTGTGCTTGGATCGATGCTAATTACTACCTTATTACAAATCTACTCCACCTTGGGTGATTCCCTTAAACATTGGACCATTAACACCCCGTTGTTATGTTAGGCTGGCTTGCGGTTAGTGGTCTGTAAAGGCAGAAAGACAGGAATCAGCTGCTTGTGTAAGGAAGTTGGGGGCATTTAATTAAAGTGATTATTCATTGCCAAGCTTTCCGTGGCTTTCTGTTAATGCTAGTGCCCTTCTGCCGCCTCTTCCTTACCCAACAGCCACAGTCACACTCACGATGAGCTGCCAACAGACAGCAGTATCAAACTTGCCGGCTGTCCCTGCTACAGCTGTCAGTAGTCTTGCAAACTGTGAGCTTACATGACTGTTGTATATCATGACACATATGTAGCATGTGCACTGAATGAAGGTGTGTTAGACAAAGTGACAGTGGAAGCTCAGTTCAGCAGTGTGATGTGAATAATGAGCAAAGTGAGTCGCACCAGGTTTAACGCACTTTTGCTATGTCAAGGAAAAGTTACTGAATTATTCTTTTTTTTTCCTGCTGGGAATTTTCGTATTTACACAATTGTAAGTCAGCTGGAATATATGTCCCGACCCCCTTAGATCGCATGTCAGCAAGAAAAACTGAAGTCGCTTAAGCTTCGCTTTTGCTATCTATCCGGCTGCCGCTGCTTATCGTCGGCTGCTGTCGGCTGCCGCGTGTGGGTGCACTTCAAAACAAAAATGTATTAGTCACTGGACTACTCGTCCACACTTGTGCCATCATCCTCACTAGCACTGCCGTCGTGATTGCTGCTGCGGTCCCGCAGCACGTTGTCTAGCAAAGTCACGCATTTCGCTAACAACCACAGCACGAAATTGTGTGGAAGAGCTGAAAATTTTGCCTCGATGCTCCCGCCCCACCTGTATCACCCATTCCGAGATGAACTCGCGGCCGCGCGCGCATTTATTCGTTTCTTAGGCGCAAAGAATGACAGTCATCTTGATTGCAGCCTTGAACGAGCACTGTACGCTTACCGGACCCAGAGCACAAATAGTGATCGACGAAACACTACATTATAAACTTGTGAAACGTGGGCGGCAGTCACTAGATGCATAAGAACCGAAGCGAAACAACACGTGAGCAGCGTCGGCTCTTCCATTAACTGCCGACGCTCCCCGGCACCGCCGTCGTTCCGAGCGGCGGTACCGCCACGATTGAAACAGCGGCCCTTCCAACTATCAACACTCCCTTGAACATTGAGTGCACAGTTAAAAAAAAGAAAAACTTGGAGGATGCTTAAGCTTTTCCATTAGGAGTAGAACGCGATAGCGCATCGTGCTGCCTCCGCTATCTGCAGCCACATGTTTGGGGGGGGGGGGGGGATGTGTCCTGGTTTGCTGCTTATCAACAGCCGCCACCTCCTGCTGTGCACGAAGACAGGGTGCCAGTTCTACGCATTGACATAGCAGCTGCTCAAGGCCAGCATCAAGAGGAATGCGACAGAGCAGCGCAGAAGAAAAAACCATGCCGTAGCATCCCTGTTATCTCGTTTGTCGCCTTTATGTATGGTGCCATGCTTTGGTTTTGATTGTAAGCCGACCCCACACTTCAGATGTTCAAATAAAACCAAATTGGCTGTGGTTTAGCTCTGGTTAAAGCTGGAGTGACGCGATAGCTACGGCTGGTGGAGTGGAACTTGCTCAGTAGAATTGCATAGTCAGTCTTTCGCCGAGCGTTCCTTCTTCATCTTTGGCCCACTTGACAAGGCGCATGCGCACAGCTGTTGCAGCTCGGTTTTACCGCCGCCGGCAGCAGCAGCTGCTCCGCACCAAGTGACTAACCGCGTGACCAGCCACGGCGCCGCGCCGCCAGCAGCTGCTCCGCATCATGTGACCAGCCAGGTGATCGTGGCGGCGCCGCCACGCTGAAGGCTTGAAACCCTACCGTAATGTAGCTATCACTACAAAATAGGTTGACTTACGATTGTGTAAATACGGTAGTTGGGTGTGTAGATGGGGGGGGGGGTGATCATTTTTTTGCACCTGTGGGGGAACAGGTGTTTGTGTTAGACGACTTTTGGATCAGTGGTAATCATACCTTGGCTTCCTACTACTATAAGTGCTACTCACTCATTTCTTTTCACCCAGTGGCCACAGCTACACCCATGGCAAGCTATGGAATTCCAGCGACCTCAGACCTGCTGGTCAACCCAGCGATGGTTGTGGGCACCCCTGCAGATGGTAACCCCATTGACCATTGTTTTGCCAACACGTATGTGTGTGTGCATGATGTTTGAACTGATTCTGAACAAAGGATCCACAGAAGCTGTATTGTGTACGGCGACAAATGTATTGAAAAACAAGTAATAATCATGAGCACATTTTAAAAGCCCCATCACAAGAAAATCCAACAGCTTTAGTTTGTGTACTTGCAGGTCGTACAGGAAATCACTTCGATGTTTGTGGATTTCGTGTTTGCCTAATCAGCTGGAATGCACACCTCTGTTTCATTTCTCAGTGCGCAGCATGCGTTGAGGTTGAACGGCTCACGATGACACACTTCACTCGGGGACACTTTTTCTTGGCAATGGAGCCAAAGCTACGGTGACGAAACGCATTATCTTCCTACACAGCTGAATATAGTCCCTAGTTGCATGAGCAGTTTCCTGCAAAATCAAATTGGAATCAGAAAGCTCTTTATTTGCGGTATATTTTTTGTCACGGTGCCAATTTTTCGAAATGAAGTTTTCAAGCCTAAAACACTTTTCTTTGTTCCGCCGGGTTTTCTCGTCTCAAGTCTGACGCGGGTTTTCGACATGCTCCGGCCTTGCAGACAAGCAGCGACTGCCGACTGTTCGGGTGGTTCCGGTTGTTCCGGCTCGTCCACTTCGCAAGGGTTGGAAGCGTTTTCATCAGAAAAGATTCGAGCCAAGTTCAAGAAACGCTGGCTGTCGAAGTAAACGAAGGAAATGATCTGCAACATGTATGCAGGCGTGAGGGATAGTGACACTGGACTTCCGATCGCTTGCGTGTACCGGAAAGTAAGCGACCTGACCGGAGTGAGCGAGCGTACCATCGACCGCATCAAAAAGGAGCTTTGTGCAACGGTCTGAAATCGGCAAAACGAAAGCGGCTGAGGTGGACGTCCGGGTGTGTTGCAAAGAAAACTGGGAAGACGCGACTGCAGCGGTATGACTCATTTACTGTCGGTGCTCTGCGGCGAAAAGCGCTTAAGTATTTTTTGCGCAACGAACTGCCGCCTGCTGCAAAGATCCGGAACGACGTGATAAATGACCCGGGCATGGACATGCCGAACGTGTGTGTGCGTACAATGCGCAGGATTCTCAACGACATTGGGTTTGCTTTTCAAAAGCTCAAGCGGAACTCGGCGCTACTTGAAAAAGACGATATCATCGCGTGACGGCGAAAGTATCTGCGAACCATTCGAGAGATGCGCAAACAGCACCCGTACGTACGAATTTTTTCGTGCATTTGAATAAAAAAATGTGGCTGCTCTGCGCATAGAGTACGTGTCACGTTGACCCCTTTTTCTCTGCGGCGGCGCCTCCACCATCGCTCAGTCGTCGACAGGAGAGCTGTGCATGCAACTGATAGCTGTCGAAAGACTGCTGGCATCGAAATTCGACGAGTGCATGAATGCATTATTATACACGTCATCATGGTAGTATGTACTACATGCTTTTAACTTCTGGGCTACAACTTATGCGAGATTATAAATTTGTTTTTCGGTACCATCTACTACATTGATGAGACGTGGGTAAATGCTGGCCATACGAAAGATAAGGTTTGGACGGACACGACCGTGAGTTCACGAGATGAAGCATTCCGGCAGGGCTCGACTGCTGGTCTTCGCGTACCAAGTGGCAAAGGTGGCAGACTCGTCATTGCACACGCAGGAAGTGAAGAAGGATATGTCGAGGGAGCGCTCCTCATCTTTCGGGCAGCCAAAGGAGCTACTGATTAACACTCAGAAATGAATGGTGCTCGATTCAAGAAGTGGTTTACGGAACAATTTCTGCCCAGTATCCTGCCTAACAGCGTAATGGTGATTGATAACGCTTCTTACCACAACGTCCAACTTGAAAAAGTGCCGTCGACGAGCAACCGAAAAGTGAAGATGCAGTCTTGGCTTACGGCAAAAAGCATACCGTTTTCGAATGACCACTTTAAGGTGGAACTGCTGGATTTAGTGAAGCAACACCAGCACAGGTTTTCGGGAAGCCGTATTGATCTTCTGGCCAAGTACGCTGGCCACGAAGTAGTACGGCTGCCCCCGTATCACTGTGAACTGAATCCAATCGAACGGGTGTGGAGCCAGGTGAAAGGCTACGTCGCTTCATATAACACCGCTTTCACCTTGGCCGCTGTGGAGGAAATGGCACGCGAAGGTGTGTCCCGTGTATCCAGAGAAAATGTGTCGCGGGCCTGTGCACATGTGATAAGGCTGGAAGAGGAGGCACGGGAACGTAATGGTGCCATCGACACCCACCTGGAGAGCCCAATAATTACTCTGCACTCAAATTCCAGCTCATCTAGCGAAAACTACGACATAAGTGGCGTCGAGAAATTGGAATGAGGGCATCAGTACTGCTGAATATTGTTGGTCGTTCACCGCTACTGCTTTGTCTGATTTAGATCGCGGGGTTATAACTTCCCGTAGCAACTCAGGCTACGAGGGACGCCACAGTGAAGGGCTCTTTATGCATTTAGACCACCTGGGGCTATTTAAGTGCACTGACATCGCACGACACACGGGCGTTTTCGTACTTAGCCTTGAACGAACTGCAGCCGCTAAGCCCGTGATCGAAACCACGACCCTGCGAACAGCAGCCGAACGCCAAAGCAACTGACACCGCGCGCGTGCTGCATCATTTGTGCACTTTTTTTTCGTCACTGCAAATAAGCGCCGGCAAATGGCTGAGTGCCTGAAAATAAAAAAAATCCTATTTTCCGTCCTACGCCGCTATAACGCGGTTTTGTGAAATTTTTGCTCGCATTTCGTTCGCGTACAAAAATTCAAAGAATTTGTTGTATTGGTACTTTATGTATTCTGAAAAAAAAAAAACATTGTGAAAGCAGAACTGAAGCTTAAATCTAAGCCGAAAGCCGCGCGGTCGAACTACTTGGCGGAGTGACAAATTTATAGACGCCCCGCCTCCCTGCCTTTGCGCCTGTTGCCAAGTGTCCCCGACTATAATGCTTTTGCCTTTAGCACATGAGCAGTCTTAAGGGCCCTCTCAAATTTTTTTTACAGGTTCTGCTAAGGTAGCGAATCAGCTAAACTTCAGACTGTCGCTGCTTCTAAAGTTCTCAAGGGAGTACATTTTTTTTCAGCCCAACGGTTAGGAAGGGCTACACAAAAAAAGCCTGCTGCTCGTTTATCGAAAAGTACGTTTTCATTTCATTTGTATTGGTTGATGTGCCAGGTACAGACCACCTTGAGTGTCTGATTGATGTCTGTGTTTCAGTAGCTGAATCCTGCACGTAGAATTTGGCGGCAGTGGTCTTGCTGTTAACGCTGCCTCTCTCTGCGGGCACCAGACTTTCTCTTTCCACTTGAGGTGCTTTTGCCCAGCTTGCACACAGCTTGCACTAATTGTCCTTGTAGGCCTGTGACCTTCATTGGCACTCATGTAAATTTTCAGTGGTGGACTTTTTATAATAGGGAAATCGGTCGCACAGGACCGTAATTTGAAGTGTCTTTATAATGCTCGGAGCGTGTAGCTACACACGGTAAAGAGATGAGCTCAGAATAGTCTTGAGTGCACCTTTCAGTAAGTGGGTATTCCATATAACTATGGCAGTTTTAAGCGGGTTTCACTGCATAAGTTGTCAAAACCTTAGCACTGACGACTATTAATCATGAGGATGTGGTCAGAAAGGTCTGAAAAGATGCTAAATCAGGAGATAATATTACATCAGAAATGAAGTATTGTGTGCTGTTGAGTATTTTGAATGCAAAGATTGCAAGGAACTTGGCAGGTGGGAGTAAGCTGTGGCATATGCATACTAGGAGTAGCCGGGAAAAACTTAGATTTGCAGGCGGGAATAATCAAACAGTTATGAAATATTTTGATACAGATTGAAAAATAATGTGATAAGATCCGGAATGAGACTTTAAATAGTGCACTTAGTGCAGTGTAGAATTTTGAGCTGTGAGGCAGGGTGTGGGCTAGTGACCATATTATGGTGAGCTCTTCCCTAGATTTGGAAAGGAGGCAGGAAAAAGAAGCACCCCAATGTACCTTATTTGAGAGCTAATGTACCGCTTTAACAAAGGAAAGGGACCAAGGCAGGGTACATGTTAAGAACGGATCTTGTTAAGAAACAAGAAACCTTGTCTTAAACTGTTCAGAATTGGCACTCAGAGTTATAAATTGCTGGCATCATAAAAGAAACACATCATCATCATCAGCCTTACTTAACCCACTGCAGGGCAAAGGCCTCTCCCATGCCTCTCCAACTAACCCTATCCTTTGCCAGCTGCATCCACCCTTTGCCTGCAAACTTCTTAATCTCATCCGCCCACCTAACCTTCTGCCGCCCCCTGCTACGCTTACTTTCTCTTGGAACCCACTTCGTTACCCTTAAAGACCAGCGGTTATCTTGCCTTCGCATTACATGCCCTGCCCAAGCCCATTTCTTTCTCTTCATTTCGACTAGAATGTCATTAACCCGTGTTTGTTCCCTCACCCACTCTGCCCGCTTCCGATCTCTTAACGTTACGCCTATCATTTTTCTTTCCATGGCTCGCTGCGTTGTCCTTAACTTAAGCTGAACTCTTTTCGTTAGCCTCCACGTTTCTGCCCCGTAGGTGAGTACCGGTAAGATTATGCTGTTGTACACTTTCCTCTTAAGGGAAATTGGTAAACTGCCACTCATGATCTGCGAGAATTTGCCATATGCGTTCCACCCCATTCTTATCCTTCTAGTTATCTCCCTCTCATGATCCGGATCAGCTGTCACTACCTGCCCTAAGTAGACGTATTCCGTCACAATTTCTAGGCTCTCGCTGCCGATTGTGAACTGGTGTTCCCTTGCTAGGCTGTTGAACATTACCTTGGTTTTCTGCATGTTAATTTTAGACCCATCGATCTGCTCTGCCTGTCTAACTCATTGATCAGGATTTGCAGTTCACCTCCTGAGTGACTCAGCAAGACAAGGTCATCAGCAAATCGCAGATTATTCAGGTATTCTCCATTTATTCTTATTCCCAACTGTTCCCAATTCAGGCCTCGAAATACCTCCTGCAAACATGCGGTGAACAGCATTGGCGAGATCGTGTCTCCCTGCCTGACGCCCTTCCTTATTGGAATTTTATTGCTGACTTTATGGAGGACTACAGTAGCTGTGCAGTTGCTATATATATCTTCCAGTATTTTGACATAAGGCTCTTCTACCCCCTGATTACGCAATGCCTGTATGACTGCTGAGGTTTCCACTGAGTCGAATGCTTTCTCGTAATCAATGAAAGCTATATATAGAGGTTGGTTATATTCTGCACATTTCTCTATCACCTGATTGATAGTGTGAATATGATCTATTGTGGAATATCCTTTACGAAAGCCTGCCTGATCATTTGGTTGATTAAAGTCTAACGTTGCCCTGACTCTATTAGCGATTACCTTAGTAAATACTTTGTAGGCAACGGATAGTAAGCTGATCGGCCTGTAATTTTTCAAGTCCTTGGCGTCTCCCCTATTATGAATTAAGATAATGTTTGCATTCTTCCAAGCTTCTGGTACGGGCGAGGTCATAAGGCATTGCGTATACAGGGTGGCTAGTTTTTCTAGCACGATGTCCCTCCATCCTTCAACAGATCTGTTGTTACCTGATCCTCCCCAGCTGCTTTTCCCCTTTTCATTGCTTCTAAGGCTTTCTTTACTTCATCTTTCGTTACTGGCGGGATGACGCATTGCTGTGAGCTACTGTCTCTCTCATTAATGCTATGATTACATTGGCTACTGTACAGGTCTGTGTAGAACTCTTCGGCTACGTTAACTATCTTATCCATATTGCTAATGACATTGCCCTGCTTGTCTCTTAATGCATACATCTGGTTTTTACCTATGCCTAGTTTCCTCTTCACTGTTTTTAGGCTACCTGCGTTCTTTATAGCATGCTCGATTTTCTCCATATTAAACTTCCTTATGTCGGCTACCTTGCGCTTATTTATTAGCTTTGATAGCTCCGTTAGTTCTATTCTATCGGTAGTGTTAGATGCCTTCATGTTTTGGCGCTTCTTAATCAGATCTTTCGTCACCTGAGATAGCTTCCCGGTATCTTTTCGAACTGTCCTGCCGCCTACTTTTACTGCGCACTCCGTAATTATTGATGTCAGATTATCATGCATTGAATGAACATCAAGATCATCTTCCTCAGTTAAAGCCGAATATCTGTTTTGCAGCGCTATCCTAAACTCCTGTGCTTTCCCTCTTACGGCTAACTCGTTAATGGTCTTCTTCGCTAGCTTCTTCCGTTCCCTCTTCAGGTCTAAGCTAATTCTAGACCTTACCATTCTATGGTCGCTGCAACGCACCCTTCCGAGGACGGCCACATCCTGAATGATGCCAGGTTTAGCGCATAGTATGAGGTCGATTTCATTTTTAATCTCACCATTGGGGCTCTTCCAGGTCCACTTCCTGTTTTCTCGTTTGCGGAAGAAGGTATTCATGATCTGTAAATTATTTCTATCCGCGAATTCGACTAATAACTCTCCCCTGCTATTTCTAGAGCCTATCCCATAGTCACCTACCGCGTGGTCGTCAGCCTGCTTCTTGCCCACCTTCGCATTGAAGTCGCCCATCAGTACACTGTACTGCGATTTTACTTTATTCATTGCTGATTCTACGTCCTCATAGAAGCTTTCAACGGTCTGGTCATCATGGCTGGATGTGGGTGCGTAGGCCAGCACCACTTTCAGCTTGTACCTCCTATTCAGCCTAATTGCTATAGCTGCTACCCTCTCGTTAATACTGTAGAGCTCTTCTACGTTGCCAGCTATATCCTTATTAATGAGGAAACCCACACCTAGTTCTCGTCTATCCTCTAACCCGCGATAGCACAGTATGTGTCCGTCCTTTAGTACTGTATACGCCTCACCTGTCCTCCTAACTTCGCTAAGCCCTATCACATCCCATTTAATTCCCGCTAGTTCCTCAAACAGCACTGCTAGGCTAGCCTCACTAGCTAAAGTTCTAGCGTTAAACGTTGCCAGGTTCAGATTCCAATGGCGGCCTGTCCGGAGCCAGAGATTCTTAGCACCCTCCGCTGCGTCACAGGTCTGACCGCCGCCGTGGTCAGTTGCTCTGCAGCCGCTGGGGACTGAGGGCCGAGGGTTAATTGGTTTGATCATAGAAGGTTGTGGCCAAGTACTACACCCGGGTGCCCAAATCCTGCTCTGGTGAGAGAGTGCGTTGTCGGTTCTGGTCACCGAGATATGGCCGCACTCCAGGCCTGGTTATGCAATTCCATCGACACGCGGTTTTTTTTTTAAACCCGGTGGAGAATTGCGCGGCACCTGGATTTGAACCCCGGTCCTCTTGCACGCGAGGCGGATGCTCTACCTCTACGCCATCGCTGCATCACTTTCGCTGCTTTCTGTACCAACACACTACTTCTACTAGTAACTCCTCAAGCAACAACAAAAATAAGCTGCCATGTCTTCCCAACTGGACTCTGCAGAGCCAATGGGCTCCTCTACATGCCTCGGCCACCTTCACCAATTCCATTAGTTTGATCATGTTGCAATTGCTTCAAAATATCGACTCGACGATTGGGGCCAGGTGGTACAGCATTAACTTGGAGAAATTTGGACGAAGGACAGCAAACCAAACAGGACTTGCAAATGTTTACTTTAGAGCAGGTAAAGGCATTTTATAAGAAGGGGTGCACACAGGCATTTTTCTCCAACAACAACAAGGGTGGATTGAATGGAATGCTATCGCCACAGTTCTATTTCACATACTTGTAGTGAAACAGACTGGCTGGTCATACATTCATCCTCTTCAAGTGTGGAGGCATATGCTTCAATTATTTCTCCAATTTTGCCATCATGCTCGTTTTTCAAATACCAGTTTGCATACGGCCTTTCTTACTTTCAAGGCGAGGCTGCGAGAGTACAAGCATGTGCATCACAACATAACGCATCCTGGCAACGCATATTACAGTGTCCGTTGAAAAACAAAAAGACCCCATGCAACTCTATGTCCAGAAAAATGAGCATACACCTACCAACAAATTTTTGGACTAGGCAGGACTCAAGCTTTCACGTCTGTGCCACTTTACATGATGTACACCACAATGATGTCAAGAACAAGCGCGTGGCAACAAACGCACTGGCTGATCATGCCATCTCCGAGGGCCATGACATCGACTGGGACAGCACGAAGATAATCGGAAAAGAAAAGAGCAAGGCGACAAGGCTTTACCTAGAATCTTTTTATATTCAGACGACGGCAAACACGCTTAATCGCAACGAAGGCAATCTACCCCCGATATACTCCCGCTGCTTGCGTCATACCATGAAACCTATATAACTTACTTTCACTCCTGTCTTTCTTTCATTGTGAACAAGGCCCCCGTAAGCCGGGGCCGAAACGTCATCTTTTTAACGATTGGTCTGCGCTTGAAGATTTTCCGCCATGAACATACCCGACCAGACGGGTTTCCGTCGAACCCTGGATTTCACTTAACCACCCTAATCCATTTTCTGGGGGGTGCCTACTTCCAAAATATTGCAGAGTTTGGAAGCTTTAGTGGTCCTCAGATCTTCAAATTTGGCAGTGCTCTATGATAAGTCGAGACTGGTGGTCACAAGGTGTTGATGACGTCACAGTCGAATTCGAATTCATAGGTTGTGGAGAGTCGTCGCACCACTGCTGGCACAGTGGTGCAGTGGCTGAGCAGCGCCTAGATAGGTGGCTCAGCCACCATTGCGGCTTTCAGGACCCTTTGTTGCTCTTCCCGACCTTCCATAAGGCTCATGTGTAGCCCCGTGATAGGTTAAAGTGGGAATAGCATTGCATTTATTTCAATTGCTTTCATTGCCATGTGACATGGGGGCAGGTAGCTCACAACCCACAGTGGACATGAGGTTGGTATGAGGTCGCTGTGTCATGTGACCTCTTTCGACCGACTGAGGAATTTTGTGACAGAGAAGCCGGAAATTTTTTGTGAGACAACAACCTAAATGCTACCGTATTAATATGCATGGCATAACAGCACTGGATGCAAGGTGGTGGGAGGGTGAAAGACCGTGCGCAACAAGATTTTGTGGGCTACATTCTGCTGCAAATGACACTACTACAAACTACACAGCACTGCAAACAACAACACGACAAACAACACAATACTACAAACTACAGAACATTACAAGACAACAAGGTCCCATTATACGACAGGTTTGTTTCTTGTATTTCTGTTTTTTTTTTCGACTGGGATAGATTAATGAAAAAGCTACAAAATAAAGGCAATTATAATACACGTAAAAAGACTGCAGTGTGCTAGTTTGAATAACTGATGACTTAACCTGTGCCTGATCTCAGCTATGTGAATTTCCCTGTCACAATTACAAACGATCGAATACGTACTGCTAACCTATAGCTTGGTATAGACCCGTATCCTTGGCTCCGAGAATTGGCGATACGAATCGCGTCGTCGTTCTGAAATCGTTATTGCATGTTAGGGCATAGCATAACTGTCAACGGGGGCACTCTTCAAATATTAGGAGGCAAAAATCTTAGATCGTAGTTAGAACGGTTGCACATACGGGTAGTCTTCAGCGGAGTCTAGCCGACTAGCGATCGAAGGAGTTGTGTCACGATCGCGATGTGATGCCTTTTTTCACTTTCTGAAGTAGAAATAGCGCAAACGTTAATTATTTCCCGCGACGCTGTTTCAGAACTTCGCCTGCGGTGTTGCAAGGTTTGTTGCGACTTCGTTCGCGGACATTAGAATCGGCCGCACCGAGATCCATGGCTATCAGAGCCGATAGCGGTTTTACTTGCTACGAAAAATCTCACAACTAAACATGTCTCGGGTGAGCCACAACATCAATGTGTGTGTATTCGCACGGCAAGCTATATTCGTGTTTTGCAACGGCACATGCCTGTGCTGCCACACGGGCGGCACTGAGGAGCGCGCCAATCAGAACACCGGAGTCTACCGCTCGATCGCATGCAGCAAACTTGATCGTATAGCACCTCATCCGCAACGCGCCCTCACGCTATCGTGCGCATGGTCGCAAAGACGCGTGCGCATGGGGAGAAAAAGTGATCGTTCAGCGGTTTTAAAACTGCAACAGACGGCAAGCAAAGGAATCCGACGCGCACCGCAATCTAGGATGACGAGGGCACGGCCGGTCTCGAGAGGAGCGCGCCCACCCCGCTCGGGACCGGTCGTGGGCGAGAGAGACCGGACCGACGCTGCTGCCGGGGTGCGACAACCGGAAGTCTCAAACCGATCGTCATCTGATGACATATACAAGGGCGGGGCCCAGTCAGAGAGCTGTTTTATTTATTTTTTTCTGGTGCCTCGCGTGTATGAGTTGAGGGGGGAGAGGGGTAGCGTGATTTTTAATCGTCTATATCTTCGTTGTTATTGATGCTAGCTCAAAATTGTTGCGCTGGGGTGACGAGTTGTTGAATGCCTATCACTCGTCTGCTTTATGTAACCTCGATTAATTTATTGCATAATCCCTTTAATGATGTAGTTTTCGGTCAGGGTGTTTAATTTTGGCTCAGACAAAGTTTGCGTTAAGGACATTAATTGGGTGTTGAAGTACCTCCGCGCCGTTTAATTTTTTTACCGAAACGCTGACAGTGATCCTTGGGCTGAATAAAGTGTAGGCAAGCACTTCACACACAGTATGTGTCGTGCCATTCGGTATTTCATTATTCGAAACGCTTAGCGCACACAGAGTCGTTCACTGTATCGCTCTCACAAAAAGCTGAGTAGTCGCAACAGCGCCTTCGGCTAGCGAGGAAGCGTGTTGACAGTGACGAGGCGTCTTCCTTTTCGGGTGCGCGACGCGAATGCAGCTTGAGTGGCAATAAAGAGGCGCCCTCTGAAAACGTGCGTGACTGGCTGACGCTTGCCGCGGATATTGCGGCACACGCTGAGTTATTTTCGGCCGAAACACGTCGCACAAAAACCGGCCGGGGTTTGGTTGCAGCTGAGGTGCTACCGAACAGCCAGCAAGTGATGTGCAGCCGCGTGACGCTCCGCCTGCTGCTGGCGGTCGCAGGTAAGTGCCTCTCCTTAACGAAGCTCACCGAGCTGAACCCTTGGCCTTGTTTAGCGACAACGGGGATCCATGGCATAATGAATGGCGCAAAACCAAGATGATGGAAAAAAAGTAAATGTACACACCATAGACGCTAACTTCCGATTGAAAGATTCCCAGGCAACGAAAGCTGGTTATCTTGGAATCTTTCAGTTGGAAGTTAGCACCTGTGTTGCATATATCTGACAAAGGGCATATCACATTAAACTCATAGAGCCCGTCAGGCGTGATTACAGCAGCTACGGGTAACGGCAATAGCCAGTACTCAGAGAGCAGATGAAAAGTGTTCCGCTCCTTGCAGGCAGTCAAGCGCATCATCGATATGATGCAGGGCGTGGGCGTCCTTCTAAGTAATTTTGTTTAGACGGTGATATTCGACGCACAAGCGAATAGGGCCGTCTTTTTTGTTTACAAGCACGACCAGAGAAGACCAGGTGCTCTCAGAGGGCTGGTTTACCCCGAGTGTAGCATG
Source organism: Amblyomma americanum (assembly GCF_052857255.1). Lineage (NCBI taxonomy): Eukaryota > Metazoa > Arthropoda > Arachnida > Ixodida > Ixodidae > Amblyomma > Amblyomma americanum. Next base: position 2,740,197 of record NC_135499.1, read on the forward strand.
TCGCTCATCTGTTCATCAACGATGCGGAGCTCAGTGGCGGAAACGCGGTAGGGGCGCTGGCGCGAGGGACCGTGGGTTCCTCTATGTCGATGTGGTGGCTAACCGCTGTTGCGTGGGAGTCGAAGGACGGACGCGCGGAATCGCTGAATGAAGTCGACGAGCCGGGCGCGTTCGAGAGGAGGTTGAGGGGCATCGACGAACGGTGAAACACAATCTGCGGGGGGGGGGGGGGGGGGGGGGGCGGGGGGGGGGGGGTTGGGTCAACAACTTTGATGGAAGGAGTAAGGACGTTGAGGTAATGCGCGTCAGGGTCATCAGTGACAGGAGGAGCGTCGACTGGGTCGATGACAGCAGCAGTGCCAAGCGATTCTCCCCAAAGAGAACGGGTTCGTAACGTGCATGTCGCTACAACCACCAGAAATTGTGAGCACGACATGGGGAAGCAGCACGAACTTGCGGTGAGTACAAAGATAGGGTATAAAAGGACAGTTGCATCAGAAAGCGCATCACAAGTGAGTGGCACAGAAAGACAAGAAAAAGCCGGCACGCCGATGTCCTCAGCGGCGAGAATATACGGGGCGGGAACAGGGGAGGCGGCCAGGAAAGCGTCACACAGCGGCGAGAAACCAATGTGAGGATGTGCACAGTCGATGATGGCGTAATGCGTGGACAGAAAGTCCCACCCGAGGATGATGTCATGAGAGAAGCGGGCGAAAACGAACTAATTGGTGCATGAAAGGCCTTGGATGATCAGGCGGACGGTGCACGCTGCAAGAGGTCAAATGTGGTCAGCACTGGCGGTTGTACGCGAAACGTCAGAAAGCGGCGTCGTCACTTCTTCAAGTTTGTGGCACAAGTTGCGAATAATGACGGCGACGAGAGCACTAGTGTCAATAAGCGCAATGAACAGGAACACCTTTGAGAAGCACTTGATAACGTCCACAGGAGAGGGAATAGGCAATCGTTGAAGGCGCGGTTGTTGCATCCGGAACTGCGGTGCCTAGTTCTCCGCTTGGAGGGGCGGTGACCGGCGGAGCACAGCAGAGCGCGAACAGCGTCGAAGAGACGGCGACAGATGGCTGTAGGTGTTGGAACGAGGCGATGAGGAATTCTGATGCAGAGGAGAAGAAACAGGGACGTCGTATGCCGGCGCGCGCCCGCAGTCGTGAGGACGGGATCTGCGTATGCAGCACTAATGGGCCAGATGGCCAGCGACACCGCAGACGCAGCAATTCGGGCGGTTATCATGAATGCGCCATGGATTCATGGGGTGCGGAGCGGGCCAAGGCAGAGAGTGGTGAGCGAGCGGATTTGTAGGCGCGAGCTGCAGCCGAGAGAAGGCGGTGCTGGGTGGCGCATAGGCTGAGGTCGTGGCCCGACGAGAGAGCTTCGGCACATGTCAGCGGAACATTGACCAGAAAGGGTGGATTGGCACGTAAAAGGACCTCAGCAACCTGCTCCTGGATGACGCGCTGCAGAGAAGGCGACAGGGATGGCGTTGAGTTGGCAACAAGAGTGGGTTGGTAGGTAACCAGCGATAACTGGCGGGCGACCTCCTCCCGCACAAACTGCTTGATGTGCTGATGAATGGTGGCCTGATCGTGACAAGTACCGCCTAGAGCCAAGCTCGAAACTGCGTCGTCCGGACAACTGGTACGGCGGGTGACAAGGCGCTGTCTTCGGAGCTTGGCGTAGCTCTGATATAAGGAGACGACATAAGAGACCAGTCTTCTACGTCGCTGTCGTCCGGGCCGCTGAAGATGGCACGGTCGCGCTGACGCACGGTACTGGAACAGATGACAGCGGCGGGAACAGCGTGGCCAGGTTGCGTTGGGCTGTCGCTCATTGTGGCAGGGGGAAGTAAGGTGCGACTGCGTAGCTCCAGGGAGGGATCAGGCGGCGCCTCCACCGAGTGTAAGCAGGCAAATCCCACACTTTTTATGTGATCCACCACAATATTTAAAAAAAAAAACACTTAATCAGTAGACCAGCGTTCGTGAGTGCAAACCCAAGCTTCGTCAGCTTCGCCTTCGTTCTGCTGTTCCTCCTTCGTCGGCTCTGGCCGCTGGTGCCACAAGCGTCAACCGTCTTGCTTACACATATAATTATCCCTTTCCTACACACAGTTCACACAAGCTAAATCACGTCGCAAACACAATACGTTATCAACTAAATTCAAGTAATTTCGTTTTTTAGTGTCCCGTAAATAAAAACTCGCCATTTGCACCTTGATTATGTCCAGGGGTCATTGCAGGAGACAGCGACTAACACAGCCTTCAGCATCAAGAAACAATAGTAATAAATAATACTATCAACCATAATTTTACAAAATCTTTGTGCGCTTTACAAACATGTCTGTATTTAAAAGCAAAAAAAAAGAAACCTAAAATGAAGAAAACAGCTCTGATTGCACTGCAAATGTAGCAAGAAACTCATGAGATTAATCAGTCATAGAATTTAACTACGTGTAGGCACACCAAGAAATATCTACAGATTATATGCATTATGATGCACTAAGTGCACTGGTCGGAGCATTAGGCACCAATTCAGTCGAGACGGGAAAAGTAATCTTTCAATTGTTTCCTAGAGACAGCTGACTCTTTGGGGATACGTGTCCAAAAGTAAGGGTAAGTTACCTTTTCAAGATTGAAGCTTGTATTAGGTGCAAAAATAAAAACTAACCAATAGAGCGGGTTTCTAAGGCACACATCTGCTGTTTTGTGTTCAAGCGATGCCAGATATTTCTGAAGATGCGTAGATTGTAATAGTTAGGACCGGTTTAACAATCTATTTTCGTGGCCTTTGCCGCTCTGAACTATCCCACATTTTGCAGACATATTTGTTGTTCTTGGTTTCATACCAACGTTATCGATATTTTGCTGACGCACAACAATTTTATCGACATTTTGCTGCTGTGTACGTGGCACGGCTGCAGTAATTGGCATGACGTGCGAATGACACAAAATACAGTTAGATTTTTCTGTGGTGTTGCGCAATTTTTCTGCAGCACTACAAGGTGCCGGCTACCGGAAAGCAGTGCTTACACAGAAAATATTCTGGCTATCCTCACTTAAGCGATACGTAAACCTATCATCGTGAACATTTTGGATTCATTTATAGGGTTCGCCAGTTCCTGACCACTAAGTTCTGTCCCAAATGCATTGAGCTTGTAAGCGAACTTCAGTACTTTTCCAGGACTTGAAACATTAGAAAACTTCTTCCAAATAGTACCTCACTGTGACCATTACTGCTGTCTTAAACGTTGCTGTAATAGTGCGTTTTCACCGCTGTGATGTACGAGTTCAGTTTGCTCCGGCAGGCTTTGTAGTTGACCAGGAGGCTAAGGTTTTTTTCTCACAAATGACGCGTACAAATTGTATTTAACTTGAATTCCTTTCAATAACGTGGAATTCATATTTTTCCTAAAGCGCTTGCGTCGGGTAAGCTTCAAGTGGGGAAATCTTTTTGTATAAAGGGCGATGAATTTACATACGGATGCATTGTGTGAAACATTCACGTCGTTTATAGAGTAAAAGTCATACAGAATTCGTTACTAACAGCTGTGCGAATTTTTTTAGGTTATATGGTGAAATGCTTTGATATGATTAAATATGGTGCATCGAGCACGTAGACACATGCTTCTCTAAAGCAGATGTATATGCTTCTATGGCCAGTTAATTTACAACATACAACGTCTGAATTTATAATGAACAAATCCTCATTGGTAATGTAAGAAGTGTTTCTGATTTCATAGATACCGTGGTAGGCTGCAGTGACATTATGGCATGAATGAGACATTACTACGGCTGTCATTGAACATGATAATCTTGCCGCGAATCTTTATATTGTTTGTTTATTCATTCTTCGAAGGTGTCGACACGCGGTTTTATCGCTTTGTTTGTGATGCAAGAGGCGGCCAGATTTATGTCGATTGATCGCATCCAGGCGGAGCCGATTCTAGGTTGTTTCAGACTGTTGTAGTAACTTTGCACGCCTTATCTCAAAGGTGTTCTATAAGGTTTAAATTGAGTACAGCCGAGAGGGGCGGGCATCCTGTTCGACGACCGCCGAGAACGTTTGTTGTTTCGCCACCGCCGAGTAATGCTGTCCATTGTCGGCACAGGTCAGCCCAATAAACAGTTCACTTTTAGAAGCACTTTTGCTGTCTTCTTCACTGCCTGGACTCCCCGTCACCACAACGTGACATCTGGTGTAGGTGCTAACGGATGTCCTTGTCGCCCTCATACCCTGGGAGCCGCCAAAGCAGCCTCAGTCATGCTGAAGAAGTAGATCACGAGATAGCCACAGAAGCCGTCCAAACCGAAGACCAAGCGTGAAGCAGCCGTCGCCTCCAGAGCCGTTCACCGGAACATGGACTACTACCTAAATGCAAGGAGCAAAGAAGGACTCCTCAGCGCAGACGTCAACCATGGCGGCGACGTCACCAGCCCCATTTTTTTGCACCAGCCCCGACTGCCGCTCAAGTTCAACGGCTCACTGGGCGAGGATTCTGAAAAATGGCTGGACCAGTTTGAACGTGTCGCTGTATTCAACACCAGGGATGAGAAGACTAAACTTAGCCACATTTTCTTCGCCCTGGAAGGCTCAGCCAGAATTTGGTTCGAAAACCACGAAGCTTCTTTGGCGACGTGGGTATCATTCAACCGTGAGTTGTTCAATGCTTTAACAAGCATCACCAGGAAAGAAGGCGCGCAGCTGCTCCTACAGTGACGCTTCCAGCGCCTGACTGAGGCAGTCATCCCATACGTAGAAGACATGAAGCACCTTTTTCGACGTGCTGATCGCTAATGACGGAAGAGGAGAAGGTAGATGTTTTGATCATCATCATCATCATCAGCCTTACTACACCCACTGCAGGGCAAAGGCCTCTCCCATGTCTCTCCAATTAACCCTATCCTTTGCCAGCTGCATCCACCCTTTGCCTGCAAACTTCTTAATCTCATCCGCCCATCTAACCTTCTGCCGCCCCCTGCTACGCTTACTTTCTCTTGGAACCCACTCCGTTACCCTTAAAGACCAGCGGTTATCTTGCCTTCGCATCACATGCCCTGCCCAAGCCCATTTCTTTCTCTTGATTTCGACTAGGATGTCATTAACCCGTGTTTGTTCCCTCACCCACTCTGCCCGCTTCCGATCTCTTAACGTTACACCTATCATTTTTCTTTCCATGGCTCGCTGCGTTGTCCTTAACTTAAGCTGAACTCTTTTCGTTAGCCTCCACGTTTCTGCCCCGTAGGTGAGTACCGGTAAGATTATGCTGTTGTACACTTTCCTCTTGAGGGAAATTGGTAAACTGCCACTCATGATCTGCGAGAATTTGCCATATGCGCTCCACCCCATTCTTATCCTTCTAGTTATCTCCCTCTCATGATCCGGATCAGCTGTCACTACCTGCCCTAAGTAGACGTATTCCGGCACAATTTCTAGGCTCTCGCTGCCAATTGTGAACTGTTGTTCCCTTGCTAGACTGTTGAACATTACCTTGGTTTTCTGCATGTTAATTTTTAGACCCATCGATCTGCTCTGCCTGTCTAACTCGTTGATCATGATTTGCAGTTCACCTCCTGAGTGACTCAGCAAGGCAATGTCATCAGCAAATCTCAGATTATTTAGGTATTCTCCATTTATTCTTATTCCCAACTGTTCCCAATTCAGGCCTCGAAATACCTCCTGCAAACATGCGGTGAACAGCATTGGCGATATCGTGTCTCCTTGCCTGACGCCCTTCCTTATTGGAATTTTATTGCTGACTTTATGTAGGACTATAGTAGCTGGGCAGTTGCTATATATATCTTCCAGTATTTTGACATAACGCTCTTCTACCCCCTGATTACGCAATGCCTGTATGACTGCTGAGGTTTCCACTGAGTCGAATGCTTTCTCGTAATCAATGAAAGCTATATATAGAGGTTGGTTATATTCTGCGCATTTCTCTATCACCTGATTGATAGTGTGAATATGATCTATTGTGGAATATCCTTTACGAAAGCCTGCCTGATCATTTGGTTGATTAAAGTCTAACGTTGCCCTGACTCTATTAGCGATTACCTTAGTAAATACTTTGTAGGCAACGGATAGTAAGCTGATCGGCCTGTAATTTTTCAAGTCCTTGGCGTCTCCCTTCTTATGAATTAAGATAATGTTTGCATTCTTCCAAGCTTCTGGTACAGTCGAGGTCATAAGGCATTGCGTATACAGGGTGGCTAGTTTTTCTAGCACGATGTCCCCTCCATCCTTCAACAGATCTGCTGTTACCTGATCCTCCCCAGCTGCTTTTCCCCTTTTCATTGCTTCTAAGGCTTTCTTTACTTCATCTTTCGTTACTGGCGGGATGACGCATTGCTGTGCACTGCTGTCTTTCTCATTGGCGCTCTGATTACATTGGCTACTGTACAGCTCTGTGTAGAACTCTTCGGCTACGTTAACTATCTTATCCATATTGCTAATGACATTGCCCTGCTTGTCTCTTAATGCATACATCTGGTTTTTACCTATGCCTAGTTTCCTCTTCACTGTTTTTAGGCTACCTCCGTTCTTTATAGCATGCTCGATTCTCTCCATATTAAACTTCCTTATGTCGGCTACCTTGCGCTTATTTATTAACTTTGATAGCTCCGTTAGTTCTATTCTATCGGTAGTGTTAGATGCCTTCATGTTTTGGCGCTTCTTAATCAGATCTTTCGTCACCTGAGATAGCTTCCCGGTATCTTTTCGAACTGTCCTACCGCCTACTTCTACTGCGCACTCCGTAATTATTGATGTCAGGTTATCGTGCATTGAATGAACATCAAGATCATCTTCCTCAGTTAAAGCCGAGTATCTGTTTTGCAGCGCTATCCTAAACTCCTGTGCTTTCCCTCTTACGGCTAACTCGTTAATGGTCTTCTTCTTCGCTAGCTTCTTCCGTTCCCTCTTCAAGTTCAAGCTAATTCTAGACCTTACCATGTTACCAGGTTGCAGCGATGGCGTAGAGGTAGAGGTAGATGTTTTGATGTGTGGTGCTAAAGAGGCACTTTTCGGGGGTGTGACCGTCAATTCAACCAGGACCATCGCAGTATTCGCCCGTGAAGCAGCCACCATTGAGAAAATCTTGGAAGCACGAGCCCGCCACTTCCTTCGACAGCTCTAAGTGGCATCCACAACCCTCTCAGATGGCACAGCATTCGGAGGCAACCTGCAAGGTGTTATCCACGAAACTGTACGGGAAGAGCGGCGTCGCCTGTAACCAGCTTCCAACCAGCCTCAAATAGCAACCCTCTGGGAAATATCGAAGAAGCGCTGCATGTGCTTCGTTCTCCGCCATCGACGCCTCCAACTCCAGCCATGAGCTACTCCGCTGGAATTACTCAGCCCTAGCGACAGACTTTAAGTCCTCCACTTTGAAGTGAACCAGCTGTTCGCGAACGCCGCCCCCCTACCCACGCCAGCCCAGCCTACGAGCGACGCTCAAGACTCAGGAAATGCGATGCCTGGAGGAATTCGGGTGAGGCCATTCATATTCTTCTTCACTACCCGTACCGGCGTATCGGTATTCGTGCATTTGCCGTTGACGCACCATGACTAAACTACGGCCAACGTCCGCAAGAAATCCACGAGTTCCTGCGTCGAGTATCGCCGACGAGTATCGCCGTCAGCTTCACGTTTTGCGTCGCTACTCCGTAGCTCCAAAGATGTAGTCTCCGTTGGTTAATAATAATAGCCTTTATTTCCATCAACGTGATGGTGGAGGTTGGGAGAAAAAAAGCTGGACAGCTTGACTGGTTCCCGCCCCCCACGTAAACGGTGGGGACGTAAATGCTGGGGACATTTTCGCCACACCCAATCCCTGTCTTCTCTCCAGGGGCATTCTTCTCGTCGCATCCCTTCTTCGGTTCGTCAATGGGACTGTCCTCCTGACTACGTTAAATACTACGTCGGAGCCGATTCTTCTACTCCCAGGCACTAAAGTCGCTTTTGTGTCTACCGCTTAACCTGTCACCGTTCTTTCCCCGCTCCCATCGAGCTTCACCATTTGGTCCCATGCTTCTTCTCCTGCACCTATTTCCGCTACCAATAGTACAAGAATTTCTGGCACTTGAGGAAAAATACAGTGGTTTCACAGCCTTTTATACTGACGGTTCGAAAACGGATACTTATGTAGGAAGTGCAGTGGTGCGAGGGAATTCGGAGACAACAATACGACTTCCACAGTGCGCATCCATCTTCACTGCAGAATGTTACGCAGTATATGTGACCGTAGAAAAAATACTCAGCGAGAACCTTGAAAACGCTATTATTTACACAGACTCTTTAAGTATACTTACAGCCCTTCAGTCAAGAAACGCAATCACTCCTATACTTGGTGACATTATACACAACATAGTAACAGCCACAGCTAGAAGACAAAACATTAAACTCTGCTGGGTCCCGAGTCATGTCGGCATAAAAGGCAATGAGCGAGCAGATTTCTGTGCTGCTCAGGCTTGTGGCAAGGAAATAAAAAAAAGTAAATATACCCTTGAATGACTGCATGAAATTAGTACAAAGGAAGTTAAGGAAAAAATGGCAATCGGCTTGGAACAGCGAATTGAACAATAAACTACACTTAGTAAAGCCGATTTTAGGTGAATTTAAGTCATGTGTGCACCAAGAACGTTTTAAAGAAGTGATTTTATGCCGTCTCAGAATGGGCCACACGCACCTTACGCACAACTTCCTGTTAACAATACAAGATAAACCTGTTTGCGAAGAATGCGGAGATGAACTTACGGTTAACCACATTTTATTCTCATGTATAAAACTAGAAAAACTAAGAAAAAAGTACTTCACTCAATTTTATCATGAATGCATTCCTTTCCACCCTACATTGCTCTTAGCTGATAATGCCATTGCTAACATACCTTCCATTTTTAGCTCTTTAAAAGCAGCAGGCGTACTTCAAAAGCTGTAATTTTTTTAACCACTGGATCGCTTTTATACATGATACACCTCAGCCACTTTCTCATTCTTGAGAAGTAGGCTGAGGCTGTTTATTTGCTTGGTTGGGAGCCTCAGGATCCTTGCTAGCCAAGGAAAGCCGCTTAGGCTGCCTGACCATCTTTAAGGCTTTTACCATTAGCCATTTCCAAAATTCTCCCCTTTTATTACTAGGCAGTACAATCTTTTTAAGTCATCTGCACCATCGCCTCTTTTTTATACTCCAAAACATTCTGTAGAAAAGCAATTCTATACCTTGTGTTTGGCGCATGATGGCCTTAGCTGCCTATGTGCCATAAAACCCAACACAACACAACACACCTATTTCCGCTACTATCAGCAACGATCTCACGCCTGCTCAAAAAGCAGAATTGCTTGCCCTCTTGAACAAGCATGCCGCTTCTTTTGATACCCAGTCAAAAGTTTTGGGCCAAACCTCGGCGTCTACGCATCGCATCCACACTGACGGTTCGCGCATCATTCGCCGCCACCCGTTTCGCGTGTCTCCTAGTGAGCGCAAAATTATTCAAGATAATGTAACCGACATGCTCAAGCGCCACATCATACGCCCTTCTTCAAGTCCTTTGGTCCTCACCAGTTGTACTGGCAAAAAAGAAGGATGGTTCAGTACGCTTTTGTGTCGACTATGGCACCCTCAATAAGATCACTCGAAAGGATGTTTATCCACTTCCTCGGATTAACGACGCCCTCGACTGTCTCCAAGGCGCTCAATTTTTCTCTAGTCCCGACCTAAGATCCGGCTACTGACAAATCCCCATGCATGAAGAGGACAAAGAGAAGACAGCTTTCGCCACACCAGATACCTTATAAGAATTTAACGTTATGCCGTTCGGCTTGTGCAATGCTCCGGCCACGTTCGAACGCATGATTGACACCGTACTCCGCGGGCTGAAATGAAAAACTTGTCTCTGCTACTTGGACGACATTGTAATTTTCTCCTCGACTTTTTGTGAGCACTTCGCTCGCCTCGATGAAGTTCTAAGTGCGCTTTACGTGGCCGGACTTCAGCTAAACACAAAGGAATTTTGCTTCGCTTCCAATTCTATTAAAGTTCTCGGACACTTCGTCTGTCGGAGGGGCATAAAACCTGATCCTGATAAACTTGCTGCAGTTCTGAATTTCCCCCGCCCAAGACCTGCGCAGTTTTCTAGGACTGGCCTCATACTTTCGTCGCTTCATCGGAAGTTTCGCCTCCATCGCCGCCCCTTTGCATAAGCTTCTTGGCGCCAGCATGCCCTTCGTTTGGTCTGAAGGCTGCAAGGTCGCCTTTACGACTCTAAAGCAGGCTCTCACATCTGATCCGATACTGGCCCATTTTGATGGCAACGCCTCGACGATTTTACACACTGACGCCAGTGGACACGGCCTTGGTGCCGTTCTTTTGCAGCGCCAGCACTCTCCGACCGAGCGCGTGATTGCTTACGCAAGTCGTACCCTGACTGCAGCGGAGCAGAACTACACGATCACTGAGCAAGAGTGTCTTGCCGTTGTCTGGGCCGTTCAGAAATTTCGCCCCTATTTGTACGGCCGCCAGTTAACCATCGTCACTGACCATCATGCGCTGTGCTGGTTGTCGTCACAGAAGAACTTGTCCGGGCGCCTCGGCCGCTGGATTCTCCGCCTCCAGGAGTATAATTTCACAGCCACCTACAAATCCGGAAAAAAACACAACGACGCCGATGCGCTCTCTCGTTGCCCTCTCTCCTGAATAAAACCTCCGTGCTCTCCTCCTGTTGCTTCCTCGCTCGCAACTGCTAATTCCAAGGCTACCCAAGCCTTGAGAGCCGCAGCCATTGATCTGGCGCCCGCTCCCGCTCTCGGCGATCTCGCCTCTGCACAGCGGGCCGACCCTTACCGCCGGACTCTCATCGATCGCCTGAGTGGTGCTTTGAGTGGTACTTTGTTGTGTCCTGTGTTTTTTGCGGAAGTATATTCTTTGTTAGAAATGAACCAACTCGCCCAGACAAGAGTGTTAATTCAACACATTTCTTCTACATTGGGCTCTTTTCTGTCTGCTCCGAATATTCTTCATCCAGCAATCACGTGCGTCAATTTAATCGCCAGCACCGTCTGCCAAGCAAGGTATCTAACCTTTTGCATCCAAAAGAAGCAGGCGCCCCCGGAGGTGCGACGCGTATTTGGACTGACGGAGCCGTCATGGGGTCATGTGCGACGCATCTGCAAGATTATGAAATCGGAATACTGGAATCAGGCTAGGTTGCTGGAAGATTGTCTCAAGGTACTTGTAAAGGAGAGCACTGAACCATCAGGGCAAGCTCGTCGCCTCGCCGAGTACAAGAAGTTGGTCCGCTAATTCCACAGATTTCCAGTGGCGCCATGCAGTCTCCAACCTGCCTCGTAGGGAAAAAAGTCAGCGAGAAGCGGCAGGCACAGTCACCGTTCTGGGAGACGTGCCACTACCCGACAGCGTCAGAACTCTACAAAAAGGCCCAAAATTCAGCTATGGATCGCATACAAACCGACCACAACTTCTAGAACTTGTGAGGAACGTAGCCACCGGGGCATCTGTAACCAACAAAGTGAGAGTGATTGGTGATGGCGTCGACTGCCTCGTGCGGAATGCTGATGCCGGTCCAAGAAGAAGGCCCCCCATTTTGAAGAAGGCAAAGGCGATTCAGCGTAGCCGTGCCACCGTACTCCAGGCTGACAAGGAAGGGGGATTTGTCGTGATGCCTGAATCGCTCTTCAAAGACGAAGCGCAAGCAGCATTAAGTAAGAATTTTAAACAACTAAAGTTTCAACCGAAGAAACAGCAATTTACTGCTGTGCAGATGTTACAGGCACTCTCCCTCGACAGGATGAAAAGAGAAGTAGAAAACTCAAAGAAAAACTTCCTGGAGGTATTCTTTTCGGGTAAAACCCATAAACCTGATTGCCCCCTAAGGACCATTGTTTCTGAAAGAGGGACCTGGCAGGCTACAGTCCGCAAGTATCTACAGCAACAACTCAAGTGCCTGACCCTCGAGGATCCTTTTCTAGTAAAAAGTTCCACAGAGGCCATCACTGGTTTTCAAGACCTTCGCTCTGCCAGCTCAGCGTTTTCCACAGACGTCGAGGATCTGTATTACTCCGTTCCACATGAAAACCTTCTAGAAACGGTTCAGGAGAAGATTTTAAGCACAGATGAGATAAGTTTTCAAAATTCCACTGGAATCAGTACGGACAACTTCATCACCTTGCTGGAATTCTACCTGCAGTCGACAGCCATATCCTTCGAAGATAAATTTTATGTGCAGAAAGATGGCATTTGCATAGGCTCTGCAGTAGCACTGGTGCTCTGTGACATATACCTATCTGCCGTGGACAACCGTATCAAGAAAAACCTGACAGGGACGGCCGTACTCAAAATTATGAAGTATGTGGACGATTACCTGGTCATACTGAACGCTTCGTCAGAAGGCAGTATTGAAGGCTTGGTGCCAGAGATTGTTAAGCTGTTCACCACTGAGTCTAGAGGCTTGAAGTTCACCTGGAAATTCCCTCAAGGCAACTGTATCCAGTTTTTAGATCTGCAGATCAACTTTGGTTAACCTGATTGCTATCTGTGTTACAAGTACAACCCACGTACGAAAAAAAGCCTGCTTCCTTATGAAAGCGCCCATTCTAAATTGATAAAACGTGGGATTGTAGGAACACTTCTTCAAGCAGCGCTCAACAAAAGCTGCCAGCATTTCATGAAAAACAGTTTTGGAAACCAAATTGCCCGTCTCGAGAAAGTAGGATACCCCACTGACGTTATCAGCAGTGTCACAGTCTTCTACAGAAGGTAAAAGAAGGCAACAAGAAAACTTCGAGCCCCTCAATCCCTAGACAGAGCATGAAGGTCATACCATATATCCATAGAATTTCCCACAACTTGAAGAAGATAGGCCATAGATATGACGTAAAGGTTCTTTTTTCCGCCCCCAGTAAGCTTTCAAGTATTTGTACTGTCCTATCTAAGAAGCGAGAGTCATGTGAAAAGAAGCACGAAAATCATTACGTCCAATGCACCACCAACGTCGTGTATCGAATTCCGTTAACCTGTGGTTGCGTATATATCGGACAAACGGGAAAGTGCGTCAACGAGAGACTGCGGGAGCACGAGAGGACAATAAAAAACAATGAAAGACGCCGCCTACCAGAGCATACTGTGGATCATGGATGCAAGCCCATCTTTACCAATAGCACGATTCTGGCCCATGCTAAGACTAAATTTCGGAGAGGAATAATTGAGGCTTTTCATATTGCTAACACCGGTGACGAATGCGTTAGTACTGCTCCAGTTGTTCTGCTCGACAAAGAGATAACATTCTTAGATGGACATGCGTAAATTCGATGTACTCTAGGTTGCTTTACGTCGGTAAAATTCGGTGCTGTTATTTCTGTGGCTTAGTGTATTTAGCGTTTCACACTCGCTTTATTGACACTGCTTTTGCAACGAGGATAGTTTACCCGCTGACAGGTATCACTATCATGTTTGACTCTGCTTTTGTTATGGCATCTTTGACACTGCTTTGCTAAGATATGTCATATCCCCCGCTTTCATTGTTCACCTCATGAATCTTCAGTTTCTTTTTTGGTATTATGTTTTGCTTGTTAAGTTCGGAGTACCATATCAGTTGAACAGAATGATATCTGGTTGTACCCTTGGCGGCGGTATGCTGGTATGAACTGCTCACGTGGCATATCTTTCTTTTGGTTTGGTAATCTTTCTGTTGGTCAACACTGGTATATATTCATGTTGCCTGCTCTTTATAAACTAGTTGGAAGTTGCGCTCTGTACTTGTCGTATGTGTTACTTTGTTGTGTCCTGTGTTTTTTGCGCAAGCATATTCTTTGTTAAACATCCAACTGCCCGCCTCCGTCGCCAACTTAACCGTTTCAAGATTGTTGACGGCACCCTTCTTTGGCACAATCATAGCCGCCTGGGTCTCGCCTGGGTACCTGTCAATCCCCGTTCTCTTCGCCGCAAAGTTTTACAGGCGCTTCATGACGACCCGTGGCCGGCCACTTAGAATTCAAGAAAACGTAGGACCTTATCAAGCGCCGTTTATTTTTGCCTGGTCTCTCAACCTCTGTCGCCAAATATATTGCATCTTTCATCCCTTGCCAACGCCGCAAACGCTCGACGTCTCCTGCTGCGTGCCTTCTACAACCTCTTCTCTGTCCTTTCTCACCCTTCGAAGTCGTTGGGAATGACCTCTATGGTCCCTTACCACTAACGCCATCGGCAACAGTTGGATCGTCACAGCCATCGACCACCTAACCCGGTACGCTGAAACAGCCCCCGTTCCGTCCGGCTCTTCCTCCAAGATCGCCATTTCTTCCTCAACGCCATATATACTTCTGCGCCATAGAGCCCCATGTGTCCTTATCAGTGACCGCGGCAAGTCATTCCTCTTCAGCGTCATTGCCGAAGTTCTTTACGCTTCTCGAACCGTCCATAAAACAACTTCAGCCTATCACCCCCAGACCAATGGGCTCACCGAACGGTTTCATCGCGCTCTCTCAGATATGCTGTCCATGTATATCCACCCCGACCACACCAATTGGGACGACATGGCCCCCTTTTTCACCTTTGCTACAATACTGCCGTGGAACGAACAACCAGCTTCTCCCCGTTTTTTCTTCTGTATGGTCGCCTACCTACCTTCACTCTCGAAGCATCTTTCTTGTCTGCCCCCACAAACTCTTCCGGACTCTCCTATGACGAATTAAATTCCCGTCTTGCCTACTGTCGCACCATTGCCCGCCTGAACACTGACGCCTGCCAAGCCTCCCGGAAAAGCACCTATGACTTCAAACACCGTGCAGTGTGTTTCTTCTCTGGTGATGAAGTGTTGCTGTGGACTCCAATGCGCACGCCGGGCTTGTGCGAAAAATTCGTCACCCGCTTTAATGGTCCGTACACAGTGCTCGAACAAACGCTCCCCGTGTACTATCGAGTTCCCCTGCCCAACCTGCTAATGACCGACGTTGTCGCGGTGTAGAGATTGTTCCCATGTCGCGCTTAAAGCCCTTCGCCCGTCGCCCTACTTCGCTCGAACGAGCGCCCGGGCCAGTCGATTTCGTCCCTAGGGGGAGAACGTGTAAGCACATTGCGCGAACTTCGTGTTCATCTGTAAATATTCATCATCATTACGCACCTTCGTCTTTGGAGGAGTGGCCGCCATACTTGCAACTGGCAATTAAAGGTCACTTCGTCCACACTCTCACAATAATAATAAATAAAAACAGCGCCTACAAAAACACGCCGAAACAAAGCTAAAAGTTTAAAACATGAAGTAAAGAGTATAGGTCTCTGCTGGCCTACTTGGCTCTTTTTCTTCGTACCAGGGATGCCCACCGTCAGAGACGGTTGGCTGATTTGGCTGACTGAAGGCTTCATCGCACTAGGGGTGCTCCGTCAGAGACTGTCTTGTGAGGGATTAAGATACAGGTATAAAGGAAGTACGACTTGAAGTTTTATGTACAAAAATATACATTATACGAGTTGATGCACAAGAGAAAATTTAAGCGGCAAAAAGGTTAAACAACAACAGGTGGCACTGGCTAACACTAGGAGAGGCCGTACTCGGCATAGCCGAAGATGCATTACATCTAACCATTACCCAGAACGATTTACCAGGCTCTGAGACCTCAGAGCCTAGCCCACATTTTGCACCACCCAATCAAAACATACTAACACATGATTCGTTAACAACTGCATGGCACGCTTTAAAGTTTCTGCAACGTTCAAAACCTTCTCCCTAAAATACACAACACGAAAAGAACATCAAAGTTGCTTTAAGAAAATGGCATTGCGGGAATGGGCCCTCAAAATTATTGGCCCACTTGGTTTACGCGCCACGCCCCATACTTGCACAGTATTACTCAAACTTTCTCCCTTAACAAGTAAAAAAAAAAGGAAACGCACGAAAATACATCAAACACACCCTCACGTGTCGCAGGCTCCCTCGGAACCCGTGACCCTGGCGGTTCCCATCGTTAGGGCAATTATCGATTTCACCCGAGCCGCTACCACCGCGGGTAACAAACTACTGGCGACTGTTGACAGAGGCCACCCCAAAATCTGGAAAGTGGAAGGGGTGCGGCAGCACCCCTTTTGTCTGGCTACGTTTCATTAAGCCGGCCCGTTCCCCCAAAACTGTTGGCATACAGCGTCCTTAATTGCGCGTCGGAGTCACCGCGGAGCCCGCTAGTCGCGCCCGCACCTGACCGTACGCTACGCTTACTCCCGGTCCAGCGCGAGCGTCCGAACCCGTCTCGCACGGCGACGCTGACCTTTCAAACCTGGACAGTCTTTGTTAAGACGAGGACGGGGCGGCTATGGCGCCTTCGACAGGGTCACTGTCCGTCTGCCTCGCCTTGCCCGTTTCTTTCCGAAGCACCGACGGGGTTTAGTGAGGAGAAACGCCGAGCCAACAACAAGGGCAAGGATGGTTCCCATAAAGCCGCGGGCATCCACAGCTCCCTTACACATGAAGATGAACATGAGGCTTCGAAAACTGTAAAAACTTGTAAATACCTTCCCGGCTTCAGGTGAGCCCAGAGCCGAGTTAAAAACCAATAAAAGCCATCTGTATTACGGGTAAACGGCTAAAAAGGGTAAACATGATGTGGTAACAAAAGAACAAAAACATAATAGCGATGGCGAACAGGATTTTAAGATCAAACAGGCGAAAAAATTGGCCGGTTCATGGTATAGGGAAAACATGGAGGTACATGGATTTGGGCGTGTTGGTTCATATCTTTTCAGGAGGACACAGGGGCGCAACAACAACTTCTATGTCCGTGTGTTTTTGTTGCGCCCCTGTGTCCACATGGAGGTACGCTTCTCCTTTCGTCGACAATGCAATTGACGCGGTGCTTACAAAGTCCTTTCCTTTCTTATGGATGCCAATAGCTTCGATGATCTCCCTGGAGAGCCTATCTTTTATCCTTCCGGGGATCGATATGTTGTACAAGTTGGCCGTGCATGGGTGCTTAGGCTGCCGGCAAATAAGAGCCAGGAAACCTGGCGTGGCAGTTGCTCCTAATGAATCTGCGTGTTCTCTAGCTCTCATTGACGCACCTGTCGGTGTACCCTATAGGGCAGACCGCTTCCTTCCTGTTGTCTCTACCCTTTTTCCTGTGAACGACGCTTCAGCGCACAGCCTATCAGAAATGAATATGTACCAACTAGCCCGTCAGAAAGCCTTAGTAAAGCCCTATAGGCCGCCATTGGAATCTGAACCTGGCAACGTTTAAAGCTAGAACTTTATCTAGTGAAGCTAGCCTAGCAGTGTTCTTTGAGGAACTAGCGGGCTTTAAATGGGATGTCATAGGGCTTAGTGAAGTTAGGAGGAGAAGTTAGTCGTATATAGTTCTACAGGACGGGCACATACTTTGCTATCGCGGATTAGCGAATAGACGAGAACTAGGTGTGGGATTCCTCGTTAATCAGGATATAGCTGGCAACGTAGAGGAGTTCTATAGTATTAACGAGAGGGTGGCAGCTGTCGTAATTAGGCTCAATAGGAGGTACAAGCTGAAGGTGGTGCAGGCCTACGCTTCTACATCCAGCCATGATGACCAGACCATTGGAAGCTTCTATGAAGAAATGGAATCGGCAATAAACAAAGTAAAATCACAGTACACTGTACTTATGGGTGACCTAAATTCCAAGGTGGGAACAAGCAGTCTGGCGACCAGGCTGTAGGCGACTATGGGCAGGTTCTAGGAACAGCAGGGGATAGTTATTAGTAGAGTTGGCAGATAGAAATAATTTACAGATCATGAATACCTTCTTCCGCAAACGAGAGAACAAGAAGTGGATCTGGAAGAGCCTTAATGGTGAGACTAAAAATGAAATCGACTGTATGCTATGCGCTCGACCTGGCATCAGTCAGGATGTGGCCTTCCTCAGAAAGGTGCGCTGTAGCGACCACAGAATGGTAAGATCTCGAATTAGCCTAGACTTGAAGAGGGAATGGAAGAAGCTAGTGAAGAGGAAGTCCATTAACGAGTTAGCGCTAAGAGGGAAAATAGAGGAATTCAGGATGTCGCTGCAGAACGGATATTCAGCTTTAACTGATGAAGACGACCTTAATTATCATACAATGAGCGATAATCTGACAGCTATCATTACGGAGTGCGCAGTAGAAGTAGGCGATAGGACGGTCCGACAGAATACCGGCAGGATACCTCAGGAGACGAAATATCTGATTAAGAAACGCCAAAGCATGAGGGCGTCTATGCCGACAGACAGGATAGAAATAGCAAAGCTATAGAAAATAGATCGCTAGGTAGCCGACATAAGGAAGTTTACTAAAGAGAGTGTCGAGTATGCTCTAAAGAACGGAGGTGGCCTAAAAGCGTTGAAGAGGAAACTAGGCATAGACAAATTTCAGATGTGTGCGTTAGGAGATAAGGAGGGCAATGTCATTCGTAATATGGATAGGATAGTTAAAGTAGCCGAAGGGTTCTACACAAATCTCTACAGTTGCCAATGTAATCAGAACGTAATCAGAACAGCAACGAAGAGCAATGCGCCATCCCGCCATTAACGAAAAAGGAAATAAAGAAAGCCTCGCAAAGAGGAAAAGCAGCTGGTGAGAATCAGGTAACAGCAGGTGTGTTGAAGGACGGAGGGGAGATTGTGCTGGAAAAACTAGCCACACTGTATACGCAATGCCTTATGACCCCGACTGTACCAGAAGCTTGGAAGAACGTAAACATTATCTTAATTGATAAGAAAGGAGATGCCAAGGACTTGAAAAATTAGACCGATCAGTTTACTGTCCGTTGCCTACAATGTATTCACTAAAGTAATCGCTAATAGAGTCAGTGCAACCTTAGACTTTAATCAGACCAATGATCAGGCAAGCTTTCATAAAAGATATACCGCAATAGATCATATTCACACTATCAATCAGGTGATAGAGAAATGCGCAGAATATAACCAACCCCTATATATAGGCTTCATTTGACTAAGTGCCAACCTCAGCAGTCATGCATGCATTGAGAAACCAGGGTGTAGAAGAGCGATGTGTCAAAATACTGGAAGATATATATACCAACTGCACAGCTACCATAGTCATCCTTAAAGTCCACAATAAAATTCTACTTAGAAAGGGCGTCAGGCAAGGAGCCACGATCTCGCAAATACTATTTGTTCACCGCCTGTTTACAGGAGGTATTCCTAAGCCTAAATTGGGAACAGTTGGGGATAAGAGTTAAAGGACAATTTCTAAATAATATGCGATTCGCTGATAACATTGCCTTGCAGAGTCACTCAGGAGGTAAACTGCAAATCATGATCAATGAGTTGTACAGACAGGTCTGAACGGTGAGTCTAAAAATTAACATGCAGAAAACCAAAGTGATGTTCAACAGTCTAGCAAGGGAACAGCAGTTCACAATTGACAGCGAGGTGCTGGAAGCGGTAAAGGAATTCGTCTACTTAGGGAAGGTAGTTACAGCTGATCCGGATCATGAGAGGGAAATAACTAGAAGGATAAGAATGGGGTGGAGAGCATATGGGAGGTTCTCTCAGTTCATGATTGGCAGTTAACCAATTTCCCTCAAGACAAAAGTGTAGAACAGCTGTATCTTACCGGTACTCACCTACGGGACAGAAATGTGGAGGCTAACGAAAATTGTTCAGCTTAAGGACAGCGCAGCGAGCCATGGAAAGAAAAATGATAGGTGTAACGTTAAGAGACCGGGAGCGGCAGAGTGGGTGAGTGAACAAACGCGTGTTAATGACGTCCTAGTCGAAATCAAGAGGAAGAAATGGGCTTGGGCAGGGCTTCTAATGTGATGGCAAGATAAACGCTGGTCCTTAAGTGTAACGGAGTGGATTCCAAAAGAATTCAAGCGTAGCAGGAGGTGGCAGAAGGTTAGGTGGGCGAATGAGATTAAGAAGTTTGGAGGCTTAGGGTGGGCACAACTGGCAAAGGACAGAATTAATCGGAGAGTCATGGGAGAGGCCTTTGCCCGGCAGTGGGTGTAGTCAAGTTTATGATGATGATGATACTTGTCTAAGAACAGAATAATCTCCGTTCTCGGCCATTCTCAATTTCGAGCACAGTAAGAATTTTTTTGACACTGTGCGCAAAGGCTGCCTCTAGTCTAGAAGAACGTAGAATCACCTGCCCATCACTCTGATCATTCGCGACAAATCTGGTACCATCTCGCGTCATGAGGAAAGTGACACGTCCTCGTGATTGCGGCTTTCAACATGGAAATAAACACTCGTGAAGCATCCTTGGATATCTGGTATTCAGTTTGTATAGTGCTGATTTCGTGCAAGTTGATTCCAGAACCGACTACGTATTTATACCGACGGCACAGTTTTATTTCGGTCAACTACTAACGCCAACCATATAGAAGAAAAGGTCAACCGCGTTTCAGAAAACCCTTAGAAAACAAAGGAAATATGCTGTGGAGAAAAATATATGCGTGCATTTTTGGGAGGAAATAAAATGACACAACTAATGGTGTAAAGACAATTTGGTTAATAAGGCCTTCATGCCGACCAATTAGTGAGTAAACTTGCTGCTGTTGTCGGTAAACTTCCAGGCTAAAATGAATGTTAGCTATCATAATGAAACTTTTCATCTTCAGTGCCCTGTGTGAATCACACGTTTATTATGCTCACCTGATCTAGGATGCAACGACGGCGACATGTATTCAGAAAGTTTTAATATTGCAGAGAAGTGCACTCACTGAATAAAGGCGCTCCAATAATTAGCAGCTGTTGGGCCAATGTTGTTAACATACCGCCTTATGCATTTTAGTGTAATTAATAAATGTGATTAGGCTACCCAGCAGCGATGACATAGTCGTATAGCATCCACGTGGCGTGCAAAAAACAAACAAACCGGAGAGCGAATTCCGCTGCCGCACAATCTCCACCTGATAAAAAAAAATCATCTTGTCGATCAAATTACATACCCACGCCTGGGTGTGGTCTGATCTCGGCGACCAGAACCGACAACGCACTCCTTCATCAGAACAGCATTTGGCCACCCTGGCATAGTACTTGGCCACAACTTCCTACATGAATACACCAATCAACCCTCAGCCCCCAATCCCCAGCGGCTGCGGAGCAGCTGTCCATGTGACCAAGGCGGCGGTCAAACCTGTGACGCAGGGTAGGGAGCTCAGAATTTTTGACTCCGGAGAGGCCGCCTTTGGAAACTGAACTTTGCAGCGCTTAATGCCAGCACCTTATCCAGTGAGACCAGTCTAGTAGTGTTGTTAGAGGAACTAGCGGGTATGAAGTTCGTTAGTATAGGCCTTAGCGGGGTTAGGAGGGCAGATTAGGTGTTTACATTTGTTAAGTACGGGCGCATACTGTGTTACCGCGGATTAGCGGATAGACGAGAACTAGGTGTGGGATTCCTCATGAATCAGCATGTAGCTGGCAAAATAGAGTAATTACATATTATTAGCGACAGGGTGGCATTTGTCAAATTAGGCAGAATATAAGGTGCAAACTGAAAGTGGTACAGGCCTACGCACCTACATCCAGTCATGATGACCACATTAAAGCTCCCATGAAGACGTGGCATCGCCAATGAGCAACGTACAGAGTACACTATACTGATGGGTGACTTCAATACGAGGGTGGGCAAAGAGCAGACTACAATCCAGGCAGTGGGAGACAATGACATAGCTCTGGAATAGGAAGGTGGCGGAGGGGGGGGGGGGGGGGGGCGGATTGATAGAGTTCGCGGAGAGTAATAATTTTAAGATCAAGAACAGCTGCTTCTGCAAAAAAAAAAAGGAGAACAGGAAGTGGACGTGGAAAAGCCATAATAGTATGACTAAAAGTGAAATGTACTGCATACTGTGCGCTCACCACGGCGTTGTGCAGGATGTAGAGGCCCTCAGAAAGGTGTGTTGTAGCGACCACAGTACGGTAAGGTCTCAAGTTAGCCTAAACTTGAAGAGGAAACGGAAAGAACTGGTTGAAAAAGCGCATCAACGAGTTAGCGGTCAGAGGGAAAGTACAAGAATTATGGATCTCATTGCAGAACAGATATTTGTCTTGACTGAGGACGACCCCCTAAATTTTCAAGCAATCAAGGGTAATCGCACAGCTATCATTACTGATGGCGCAGTAGAAGTAAGCGGTATGATTATTAGACACGGTAGCGGCAAGCCCCTGAGTAAAAGAAATGTCCGATTGAGAAACGCCAAAGCATGAAAGCCTTTAAGCCCACAGACAGAATAGAAACTGGCAGAGCTATTAAAGCTAATAAACAGGCGGGAGGTAACCGAAGTGAAGGAGTTTAATATGGAGCGAATCGAGGATACTCTGAAGCCTAAAAGCGATGTAGACGCAAGGCCTAGGCAAAATTCAGAAGTTTGTGCTCAGATACGAAGAGGGTGCTGTCATTAGCAATACGGATAAGGCACCTGTACGTACAGACCGTTTACAGCGCGGTTCGTCCGCTTGACACCAGACGCTTGACGTGGTTTGGTGCTACTGTTGAACTTCACTCCGGGAGGCGCAGTTTTCGTAGACCATATTCGCTGGCTGGCTGTCCCTTCCTCGCGGTCCATGCGAGGAAGTAAATAGAAGTGACTTGGTAGGCCAGGGCTCACAGTGAAGCTCATTGCTTGCCACCAACGAGAGCGCGATCATTTTCATGCCTGCATATCGAGCGTGGAGCGTACCACACTTTGTGTGAGGTGGACATAATTTTGAACTTAGTGTTGCATAAACGCGTTGCCATGTGCGTTTTATTACGTTGATAGGGAGGGATATCCTTTGCCTCATCTCATAAATCTTTTTTTTTTATTTGAAAACTTAAATAAGTACAATGAAACTACGTACAATGGTACTTGACCCGTAGCCATGGCTAGTGTCAGGTCGATTACAAAGATACCTTGCAAATGCAGCAGGTGGAGAGAACACATCTCACATAAATCAACTAAAAATATAAAAGTAAAACATACTCTGCGCATCAGTTTCATTAAAAATATGCTCGCGTACACTTTAGTTGTTCATGCGGGTATTCTTTGTACATAACCCCAACGCGATAACAGTGTGCAGAATCATTTCGGCGCAAAATTTGCACACCCAACTGTCCTCAAAATTACACACTCAGCAAGAACATTTGAAGGGATTGTGAAAAATTACGTTTTATTTTAACATCATTAGGAATGCTATTGCTTATTAGTGCACCGTTGAACTCAATCAGCGTTTTCCCGTGAGTACTGCGGCATATGGGTACGTTGAAATGGTTTGTACTTGGAGCTCTAGTGTTCCTTTTAGGAGTTATAAAGATACTATAGTAAAACGGGTCATTGGATTGCAGTACTTTATGAATTGTCTGTGTAAATGTAAAATATGGGCTCTCTGAAAAAAGTGGCTTCCTGGACGAAGTGTACTACGAATATGTGATAATTCTTAGCGATCAATTCTGTAGTCGGAGTACCGGTTCAACATATGTGGGGTGTGTGTTGCCCCAAGATGCTATGCAGTAACTTAACTGTATATAAAAGCAAGATAAAATATACGGAGAAAAAAGAAATCAAAACATTCTCGAGCTTTCAAAAGAGCATGACATCCATATGGAAGTTCTGAACAAACTTTCATGATGTAGTTAGCGCCAAAAACCAGGACCAAGGTGGGAGAAAGACACAACACGTGCGCTCGTGTTGTCTCTTGCTCCCACCTCGGTCCTCGTTTTTGTCGCTAACTACATCAAGAATCAGATTCAATTAGCCCAGCTTTCCCCTTAACTACTTGAACAAATTTGTTTTATGTGATTTCTCCAGTGCATGTCAGAACCTAAATGCAGGCCCAGCTATTCAAAACTTGCTACACGTTGTATCCGAGCATTGTTCACACACAAGGTAATATCGTTGTAGTTTAAATTGTTTCCCCTAGAACACATTGCAGTGTATTTTGTTTTCTGAGTATTAACAGTGAGCTGGTTGGTAGCCAACGACTTTAGGACCCTAACTAGTTCGTTTATTTTGCTGTTTAGTACTCCTATTGAGCCTCCTATGATAACTAAAGCCGTGTCATCAGCGTACTTTTATGCTTGAGAATATTTTAAAGGGACACTGAGGAGAAATTGAAGTTGGCTTGTATCAATAGAATAGCAGCTCCTGATCACGAAAGCGCCACTCTTACTGAAAACAAAGCTCTTGTAATGTAGAAAATAGCAAGAACCAAAATACAGGTGTCGCCGCCACAGGCCAATCTCGCAAGTACAAGCGTGATGACTTCCTAGGACAAGAGGCGCCACCTTGGAGGAAATTTCCTTACTTCATGGAAGCCACAAATCTCTGAGGCTGGCAAAGGAAGGTTTGCGCACCGCACCGCTAGCCGTCATAAATCACGGAGTCGGCGTTTACGTCACGTTTCACGTCACTCCGTTCTGAGACGTCATAAGAGTTGCCGTGGCGTCATAAGAGTTCCCTGAGTTTGAATCAGAGCGGCGGGAAAAACTTTTTCATCTTCGAATCCAAATTTCTTTGAAATAACTGCATCTTTCGCGCCCGGTCAAGCGGCAACAAAGTCATGAAATGACGAACTATCAGATTTTGCTAACAAAAAAAATGATAGAGTTCTGCTCAGTGTCCCTTTAAAGTAGACGGAAAGTCGCATATGCATAGCGAAAAAAATATCGGCCCCAGTATTCAAATCCTTTATTCAACATTTTTTTCCCATAATAAGCCAGGAAAAACACTAGGACAGGAACAAAAAGCTACTATCCTAGTAGCTTGACGGGGTTCCTGCCCCTGTCTTGGCATGGGTAGCAGGCAACAGGCACTTATGTACAGAACTTAAATAACGCCATAATCATACACGCGCTCAAACACATCATCGCATAAGTCATTTGCAGGTCAGATTAACAACAACAATAAGACAGAAAACATAAAAAGGATAGAACATTCAAATGCACATTTGTGTCAAATACAGTCTTTGCCACTCCGGAATCATAAAAAAATAGCAGAGTTACATGCTTTGATGATATCAGGTATTCTTTCCATTTTTTCTTTGAGATGTTACATATGTCAATATTATTTGCTTCCAGTAGATTAAGGTACTTCGGTATGTGGTACTGTAGTCTGTGTAGGCCATAATTTGTGCGTGAAAAGGGAATTGACCAGAATTCTCTTTTTCTAATGGGATAGGGTGCTTCTGGATTTTTCCTGAGATTACAAAGCTTTATAAAAGTGACGCTGTCATCTTTTATGGCTTCTTTGTATTTCATAATGAGGTTAAATTGGTGGACATGCTGTAAAGGAAGCACATTAAAGGAGGAAAATAGTACTTGTGTATGGGCATCATAGGGAGAATTTGCTACGTGACGAATGGCTTTCTTCTGCAGCAGACGCAATTTGTTTATGTTGCGTTGGCTTGTGTCAGCCCAGATAAGGCTACAATAATTGATATGGGGGAGAAACAAGGAATTATAAAGCATAAGTTTAATTTTCACTGGAAGCATGTGCCGGAACCGAGAAAGCAAACCCGTAGCTTTCGCTAGCTTTCCTGCCACATGGTCCACGTGCGTATTCCAACTTAAGTTTTGATTAAAGATTACCCCTAAGCTTTTAACTTCACTTGCTAGTTTTATTTCCTCTCATCCGAGCTGCATGTTGAGATCCCTAGTAATATTGTTTTGCACAGGCGCAAATAACAGAGCTTTTGTTTTGCTAGTACTGATTTCTAAACCGTTTGTTTTAGTCCACTGAAGCAATTTCATTAGTTTTGTATTTGCGGAAACCTTTAAATTGTTTAAGTCATTCGACTGGAAGAAAAGGCTAGTGTCATCTGCATATATAATGAAATATGCATGTCTGCTAATATT
The DNA here is from genome assembly GCF_052857255.1 of Amblyomma americanum. Lineage (NCBI taxonomy): Eukaryota > Metazoa > Arthropoda > Arachnida > Ixodida > Ixodidae > Amblyomma > Amblyomma americanum. Next base: position 2,766,020 of record NC_135499.1, read on the forward strand.
TATTCTATCATTTATATAGATGTTAAATAGTATCGGTCCCAATACGCTGCCCTGTGGTACCCCTGCAGTAATATTTAGTACACTAGAACGCCATTCATTAATTACAACACACTGCTTGCGATGATTAAGATATGATTTAAGAAGTGTACCAGGAATACCGCGGAAACCATAATGGTCTAATTTGGTAGACAGGATTGTATGGTCGATTCTATCAAACGCTTTTGAGAAATCGATAAAAACACCCAAATTAAGTATGTTTTCCTCAAAACCTTTAAGCAATAATTCTTTCTGCGTTAAGAGGGCCAACTCTGTAGATCGACCTTTACGAAATCCAAATTGCTGCTCCGAGAGAATCATATGCTTGTCACAGAAAGACATTATTCTCTTGCATATAACCTTTTCTAATCCTTTGGAAAAAATGGGTAGCACAGAGATTGGCCGATAGTTTGATAAATTGTTTTTGTCACCAGATTTTTGTATAACACTTGCTCTGGAACACTGCATGCTTTCTGGCAAAAGTACCTGCTTGTAAGCAAGCATTAAAGATAAAACAAAGTTGGGGTACTAGAAGGTCGAGGACATATTTTACAGGTTTGATTTCTAAGTCATCAATGTCTCTGGCCTTGCTGTTCTTTAGAGACATGAAAACAGAATATATTTCTTCATTAGTGCATGGCTCAAAGAATGCAGTTTTAGAATTTTGTGAACTTTAGAATGTTTTAGCGGCATTCCTGTCAACCGCGTGCGAACATGAGGAGAGAGTGGCAAAGTGTTCATTAAACTTTTCTGCAACTTCTTCGCCCTCAAGTATTTCATCATTTAGTGTTAAACGAAATTCACCATTGTGGCGAGTGCCACAGTTCAAGGGTTTGCCGAGTTCGCGCCATAAGACATCACTTTTTGTACAGGAAAAAAGATTTACAAAGTAAGTGTTTTTGATTTTACGTAAAAAGTTTGTTACATAATTCCTGTATTTTTTGAAAGCTGCAAGGTCATCCAGGTTCTTTGTTTTTGTGAATTTCTCGTACAATTTTTCCTTCCTTTTTATCATTACAAGACATTCATCTGTCATCCACGGCTTACGCAGTTTTTTACACTTCTTTACCACTTTAAGGTTAAGACAGGAATAGTAACATGTTTTGAAAAGGGCCATAAATGTTTCATAGGCTCTTTCAGCACATGTGCATTCAAATACTGGGTCCCAACATATGAGTGAAATTTCGTTTCGGAAAGATTCTATAGTCTCCGGATTTATTTCTCGCAGAGTATATGTCTCCGAACAGAGTTTACTCCTTTTAAGAAAGTCGCCTGCTTTGCAGAACATGTAGATAGGGAAATGATCGCTTAAGCTTGTCACAATTCTCCCCTACATTGCACAGTCATGAATGTTATTTGTCACAAGTAAGTCTAAAAGGCTTTCGGAGTGATGACTGATTCGTGTAGGTACAGATATAACATTGTGACAAAAATATGAATCAAGAAGTATCTTAAATTGACGTGCCGGCACTGTGTTTTCTAATAAATTAATGTTGCAGTCACCACCTAGAATCAAATGCATCTTATTAACAGCTGCAAAATTGAGCAACTTTTCTAAATAGCCGAAAAAATTGTGTATATTTCCTTGAGGGGGGCGGTAAAGGACTACAAAGAGTTTGCTTTTACACTGTAGGGTTAGAACTTCATAGTCGTCATTAACTTCTGAAAATGCTGGTTGCAAATAACATGAAAATTTTTCCGATACTAACTGCAGCACACTACCGCCACGCCGGTTTTTCCTATTTAAATAAAAACTTCTGTATCCAGGCAGACTCAACACATCATCCTCACATGTGTACCATGTTTCAGTGATCATAATAAAATGAAAACTGAAACGGAATTCACTAAGGAACAGAGTGAGTTCATCTGCTTTGTTTCGCGCGCTTTGGGCATTACAGTGCAGGATGGTGAGATAGCTACTGTCGAGAGGGCAAGCGATATCTTTAGGTGCAGCCATAAAAACAACAACAAAAGATAGAAGAGATACGTTTCTGTGTGCTTAAGGGGTGGAGACAACATTGTGAATCTTGTGCAGATCAGCTTCACAGTCAATTCTTATTACACGAGAGGTTTCCGATTCCCGTGCGTACACTCTGCCGTTCTTGACCCATGCAAAACGCCATTTCATGTCACGTTTCCTTCCGATCGTCATGCCTAGCAATTTTTTCAGCTTCGGGCACAGATGCTCGTTTAGAAAGACCGGTTCTTTCTCAGAGAAGCCTAGTTCATCTGATTCAAACTTCATCTTTTTTGCTTTTCCAAGAACGGCTGTACGCTTCGCACAATTATTGAATACCACCACAATGTTTGAGCCAAGTCCAGTTTTCTCCTGCTGCCTTTCACTGTCACTTTCATTGGATTTATTTCTGTCGGTGGTGGTATTCCGTGTAGGAGCCCGTTGGCACACTTGAACATCTTGTTCAGTTATTGGCTCTCTGACTACATCGCCAACCTTGGCGAGGATATCAAATAGGTTTTCATTTTCTTTCTGGGGAATCCCTTTAATTTCAATGTTATTCCGCCTAGAGTACTGCTCCTGTGCAGTGATTCGCAACGAGTTTTCATTTGCAATTTTTTTCAGTTGTTGAAGCTCACCTGTCATTTCAGCATTAATTGCTCTGAGAGCAGCGTTTTCTTTCTTCAAGTTAGCACACTCCTTTCGAAAGTCCTCAACATCTTGGTTCCTGTGTTCTAGACTGGCTTTTAGCTCACGGATTTCTTTGCGCATCTCGCGTTTGAAGTCAGCCAGTTCAGTTCCCATGGCAAATTTCACTGCGCCTGCAAGGCTCAGTACACAAAAATGTTTGACAACAGATGGCAGCAAAAACAACGGAAAAAAACTACCGGCAGGAAACAGCCAAAACTCAAGAGTTCCAACCTGTGAACAAGTCGAAAAAATGAGCGTCCGCTCTGTCCGTCGCCTCCGCTGCCAAGTAAGAGCTGAGCCGCTGGCGTCGTCCTTTTCAAGGCAGGTGCAGCGGACCACGTGGTTCCACGCTGGGCTTGCTGACGCGTCTGCGCTGCTGCCTCCGTTAATCAGCTTGATCGGCACTCGATAAAGGTGAAGGCTGGCCGGGTGCGCCTGTGAACAAGTCGAAAAAATGAGCGTCCGCTCTGTCCGTCGCCTCCGCTGCCTTAATTTTGTATGTACTATAGAGCCCTGTGACAACCCAATCAGCACGGCCTGCTGTTTAGAGATCGGCCTTCGGTTTAGAGAGTTATTCATTGCAACATGCTGTTCGTAATTGATGAGTTCAGTGATAAATTACCCTGCTATTTTCCCTCTAAAACCGTAATTACGAAGCTTATCAAGTATATGGTATGATTAAGCAATCAATCAATCAATCAATAAATCAGTGCGCACAACATAAGAGGTACACATTACAATCACGTTACAGTAAGGAAAACGTAGTAAGAAGAAACCCTTTTACAAAAGATATACAGTATGAATATTACACTCTATAGTACATACAAAATTAAGGCAATAAGCACTGTAGCGCGAAATATAGCAACACATAAGGAAAAATACAAAAGTGCAAGCAACAATAGTACATATAGATTAGCAGTTTACACTTTCATATGCACAAAATTAGTCCTCAGCTATTGGGGACTAAAATCAGCTGTTTGCTTCTATTTGTTTAGTACATATGGTAGATTTGAGTCAATGATTGTAGTTATCGTTTGTTCGGAAAAGCGTTATTTCCCATACATCAGTGCTCCGTGTTTTAATATTTGTACTATTGTAACCCAAAGACTCGAGATTTAATTTCTAGAAAGTCTTTAGCACCACATCTAGAAAAATACATAACCTCGAGTAATCGAAATTCATATATATGATCAACACGTATCATGTTATACGTACTAATAGTTTGTATATATGTGTGCATTGGCTCTACATTCGTTGCGTGTCGGATTGCTTTTTTTTAAGTATAAGTTTATTTCTGTTCGTTTTAGTTGTCGTGCCCCAGCATGACTTGCAATAATTTATACACGAAAGAAGGAAGGCATGATATATTTGGAGTTTAGCAGTTCCAGGAAGCATCATTCGGCCACGCGACAATATTCCAGTAACAGCTGAAACTTCTTTCGCGGGTAGTCTGTATGATTGTCCCACTGTAGATGATAGAAGTAAACGCCAAGAGTTTTATTTGCGTTCACTATTTCTACATTTTGATCTTCATATCGAAATAAGTAACCTGGTGGAACTATTTTATATTTTCGAAAAATAACAGCTTTAGTTTCTGTTGCGTTAACCCTTATCCGGTTTGCTTTGAACCAAGGTGAAAGTTGTGAAAGGACATCATTACTCCTTAGTGTGAGCTGATCGATACTACCAGCAGAAAGAAGCAGGGTACTGCCATCAGCATATATCACAAACTGAACAGAAGAGTCTATGTTTACAATGTCATTGATGTACGTGTTGAATAGGAGGGGACCTAATATACTTCCCTGTGGTACGCCACATTCGATTGATAAAACATCCTAGCATTGGTTTTTTTATTTATTTATTTATTTATTCAATACTGCCAGCCTCCATTTGGTGGCCAAGGCAGGAGCGGTACAAGGATACATCGTACATCGCGACAAAACAAAGCAAGTAAAAATGCGGATAAAGAAGCAAAAGCTAACACACAGGGTTTTATAGAAAGACAAAGAGCAAAGTTTAAATGCACTCGGTTACCTAAAATACAAAAGAAAGCAAACAAAAGAGCATGAACGAACACACTGCGCTTAAAATGACGATATGACAGCAGATAAAAAAGACTTCTGCTCTGTCAAACGGACCACGTCACACGGAAGCCTGTTCCATTCCAATATCGTTCTTGGAAAAAAAGAAAACTGATACGCTTTCGTTCGGCACTGTGGCACCATGATTGTCAAATTGTGTTTATTGCGCGTTGGTCGTGAAGTATTGTATGCCATGTAGGTCTCAAAATGAATGTTTGTTAAGTTATTAACAATCCCATGCAACATTTTTAGTCGGTGCAACTTGCGACGAGATTGAAGTGTCTGCAGTTCAGATTCCCTCAATAGATTAGTAACCGAAACGTGCCTTCCATATGCGTTGTAGATAAATCTAAGCGCCTTCCTTTGAACGCCTTCAATGCGCTGTACATCTACTTGGGTGTGCGGATCCCAAACCACATCTGCGTATTCCAGTAATGGCCGTACGAGTGCAGTGTAAGCTGCTAATTTAGTTTTAGATGTGCAGTGCTTTAGACGATTTCTTAACAGCCAAAGCCTGTTGGACGCCTTTGAGACTATATGCCCGATGTGCGAACTCCAACTCAAGTTGCTATTGAATACAACCCCCAAGTATTTGTATTCGTTTACGGGGGAGACAGCTGCACCGTTTATTGTGTATGTGTAATTAAGAGCGCACTTTTTACGCGTAAATGTCATTTTTGAGCACTTAGACGTGTTTAGTGACATTTGCCAGACTAGGCACCACCTTGAGACCTCTGAAAGGTAGTCATTCAGCACATATTGATCCTCCGCATTTTGAATAGGCAGATATACAACGCAGTCGTCAGCGAAAAAACGGCACCGTACAGGGGAGTCGAAGTTTAAGTCGTTTAAGTAAATAAGGAACAATAGTGGACCGAGAACAGAGCCCTGGGGTACTCCTGAGAGAACTGGAGCTGGCACAGAATTGTAACCTGAGATCTGGACGTACTGGTGCCGTTCAGAGAGGTAGGAATCTAGCCATTGAACAAGACGCTGATTTTGTAATAGATGTTTGAGCTTTATTATTAGATTACGGTGCGAAACGCGATCAAAGGCCTTCGCGAAGTCGAGAAATATTGCATCTACTTGCCCACCCTTATCAATGCATGCCAAAAGTTCATTGGTTGTGTGAATTAGTTGTGTTACGGTGGACAGGCCACGCCGAAACCCATGCTGGTTACTAGAAAAGAAGTTACTACTTTCTAGAAAAGAAATCAAGTGCTTGAAAATGAAATGCTCCATAACCTTACCCGAGGTACAAAGGAGTGAAACTGGCCTGTAGTTGTTTAGACAAAGTTTGTCACCCGATTTGTGGATAGGGACGACCTTTGCAGTCTTCCAGTCAGCCGGAACTTCTGAATTTAGAAGACTTTCATTGTAAATGATGACAAGATATTTCGCGCACCATTCTGCGTAGCGGGAGAGAAACGCATTTGGAATGCCATCGGGCCCAGGAGACTTCTTTTTGTCTAAACTGAGTAGAGCTGAAAAAACTCCTTCGACAGATATTTGCAGGTCTGGTAAGATAAGGCACGTGGATTGAAATTCAGGCTCCTGCCTACTGTCAGTAGAAAACACTGAAGAAAAGTAATTATTGAAAGCTGATGCAATGTCGTAAGGATCCTTACATTCTCTGTTATTCAAACGAATTTGCCTCTTCCTCTATCGCTATCGATCGGACCCTTCCTGTCCCAACTGCCCCTGCATCTATGCGGACCTGGCCCATTGCCTCTTCTATTGCCCGGCTGCTCAGCAGTCGGGTTCCTTCCCCCCACCCTTTCTATCCATCACCACCTGGCTCGACTGGCTTGGCGCTGAAGGGGAAGAAGAACAGCGGCTTCTGGTCGCCCAGGCGGTCGACATGCTCGGCCTATAACTTATGGTCGAATAAAAGTCTTTACTACTACTACTTACTAACTGTATCCTTCTTCTTTGTTAAGTGTATCCAAAATTTGTGTGGGTCTGTGGTGAGAAAGTTATGCATTTTAACGTTAAAAAAAGTGTACTTAGACTGTTTAATTTTCATGCGCAACTCTGTGCGTAGTGACTGTAGGGAAATGTGCCCTGTTTTAAATCGCTTGGATCCTAGACGCTTGATACGTCGCTTGAGCTGGAGCAGTTCGCGAGTAATCCAGGGACTACTGCGATTCATTTTTCTAAGTTTAGTCGGCACGTATCTTGTGATACATTTGTGTACAATAAACTTGAAGTGCACCCATAGGTCATTAACTTTCATGAGACCAGCCGCGTGTTTCTCAACGAATTCATCGTAGTCTTGTTCCAATAAATCTAAGATACTTTCGTCTAGGGCATTGTTGAAGTCAAGAAATGGTTTTCTTAACTCAGGGACAGGCGGTCGCATCATGTTACTTTTGAAGAGTACAGCTTTGTGATCAGAAATGCCTGGTATGATTTCAACGGAGAAGCCAAGTTTTTCAATAGTATCGGTAACAAACACAAGGTCTAGAAGGGAGCTTGAACCTGATGCAGTACGTGTCGGCCCCTGCACGACCTGCTTTAAATTAATTGCAAAGGCGATATCAAGCAAAAGATCAGAATGTTGACATGAAGCTACAGTACGCAGAAGTTCCCAGTTGATTTTTGGTAAATTAAATTCACCACACATCATTACATAAGCATATTTTTTACCATGTTCTAACAAAAATTCGTGCAGTCGTTCTAAAACCGAGACGTCTGCATCCGGGGGTCTATACACAGAACCAATAAAAATGTTCAAATTGTTAAACCGAAGCAATATCCAAACCATTTCGATGCCTGTATTATGAGGAATAACTGTGTAATCTAGTCCCTTTTTTATAGCTATGGCTACGCCCCCTCCCCCTCTGCTACGGTCGTGCCGTACTATCTCATGAGTGTTGGGTATTACTTCTGAATCAGGAATAGCTTCGTTCAACCAAGTCTCGGTTATGATTGTGATGTCAGCGTCGTGTGTGATAAGAAGACCTTCTAAGTCATCGCATTTATTCCATATGCTTCTGGCATTAATGTTCAACAAAGAAAAAGGGCCCGCAGTGGGGCGGACTTTGAGGCATTGGTTGGGTAACTTCACAGTCTGCGCATGTCTGTGATATTTGCGAGCGTCCGAACAGACTGGTCAGGGATCATTTACGGGCACTCTTTCCTCGAGAGTTTCGTCCCATCGGAACAGTTTTCCGTTGATCTTTATCTTGTCAAAAAAGAGCCCGACCTTCGCACCATTTGCTTTTTGCTGTTGGGCGCTGTTCCAAAGCTTCTTACGTATCGACTGAACCCGTGGCGAAAAGTCTTCCGAGATGACGTATTTCGTGTTTTTTAGCTTGCTGCAATTTTGGAGGATCCTTCCCTTGTCCCTTCCGTTCAACAGTTTAAAGATTAGTGGGCGGCATTTCTTTTCCGCAGGTCTTCCAAGTCTGTGAATTCGCTCGATAGCTACATTAGGCACCTTCAGTATGTCGTTGAGAATTTTTTCAGACACAATTGCCTCTAGGTCCTCGTGCTGCTCTTCATTATTTTCTGGCACACCGTAGACAATTAGATTATTTCTCCTGCTTCTGTTTTCTAAGTCGTCAACCTTACGAAGCAAAGTTTCCACAGTTTTTTGCATCTCGTCGACTCTCTGTGAATAAGATGTAACAGTAGAAGTCAATCCGTCCAGTTTTCCTTCGATAGCAGCTATCCTGTTATTTGTTTCGCCAAGTTGTTGATGTACTGACTGCGTGGTTTGCTTTAGGACATTCAGTTCAGCCAGAATTTGTTTAAACATAGTTTCATTGCCAGGTCCAGGATTAAGTTCGACGTCACCACAAGAACAAAGCAAGTCCACGAAACAATGGTAAGTCGTCAAAAGCACTACGCTCAGGGGCCGTGGGCACGGCAGAAGCAAAAGAAAGGCATCATCGCTATGGTAAACGTGGACAGGACGCTTGTCCCTCACCTGGATAAGAAACAAGAAGGGGCTTGTAAGACGCATATTCCTTGGGCTTCCGCCGCGCCCACTGACAAGGCTGCACCGCAGGTCCGTCTTTATACCCGTCGGAGCTGGGGACGTAGACGATGGTGGCTGGTGATAATCAGCGTGTGGTAGATTCCAGGCGGGCAGGTCCGGATTTTCAGTTCCGCAGGTGTTTTCCGCTGACTGGTTGGTCAAGAAAACGTGATGTTCGGTCGCTTCGACAGGAAAACCGAAGCATATTTCGCCTGGTGAAGGCTTCACAGCGATGAAGTGCACGGCCTGGATAAGAAACAAGAAGGGGCTTGTAAGACGCATATTCCTTGGGCTTCCGCCGCGCCCACTGACAAGGCTGCACCGCAGGTCCGTCTTTATACCCGTCGGAGCTGGTGACGTAGACGATGGTGGCTGGTGATAATCAGCGTGTGGTAGATTCCAGGCGGGCAGGTCCGGATTTTCAGTTCCGCAGGTGTTTTCCGCTGACTGGTTGGTCAAGAAAACGTGATGTTCGGTCGCTTCGACAGGAAAACCGAAGCATATTTCGCCTGGTGAAGGCTTCACAGCGATGAAGTGCACGGCCTGGATAAGAAACAAGAAGGGGCTTGTAAGACGCATATTCCTTGGGCTTCCGCCGCGCCCACTGACAAGGCTGCACCGCAGGTCCGTCTTTATACCCGTCGGAGCTGGTGACGTAGACGATGGTGGCTGGTGATAATCAGCGTGTGGTAGATTCCAGGCGGGCAGGTCCGGATTTTCAGTTCCGCAGGTGTTTTCGAAACACATGGATTTCGGTTCTTGAGGCAGAGTCAAAAGTGTCCCGCGAATGCCAAACGAGGTGAGTTTATTCATAAGAATGAGTTATGATCCATAGCGCCGCAACAAAACAGGGGAAAAACACAAGCGCTAAACTTCCACTAAGGCTTTATTTGGTGCACACAGAATTTATACATGAAGAAAAGGCTATGGATCATAACGCATACCCGCTAGCCCGAACCATCACCTTCTTTGAAAAAAAGATGTAGAGCAAAAGAGACGAGCCCGGGAGGGAGACACAAGGTCCTTGTGTCTCCCTCCCGGGCTCGTCTCTTTTGCTCTACATCTTTTTTTCAAACATGTGTCACCAACTCGCCCAGCAACAAGTTTTATTGAACCATCATCTTTTTAAGAATATTATGATCTATGCATCCGAACACTTTGCTGAAGTCGATAAAGATGCCAACTGTTAGCAGGTTATTTATTTATATATTTTTATTTATTATGGAGACCTTCAGGGCCAAGGACATTTCAGAGGGGAGTGGTTACAAATTTTACAAAGAGAACAAAAGCAAAAATTCAATATGCAAGCTTCATGTTCCTGGTTATGCAATTGAATAAAAAAAAGTAAGCATATAAGTTGCAAGCGCAAGATAAGAGGACACACAAAGGTAACTAAAGTACACAAAGATAATGGAGAATAAAAAGTACATTTGTTGTGAGCCTTAGCATACAATGTTAGCTAAACTGTTACGGAAGAGCAGGCTGTCTTGAATGCAGGCTGTCGATCCGCGAAGGTGGTTCCGATCTGCTGATGTATGGTGAATGAACGACTGTGAACAAGCTTTTGTTTGGCATGACGTCATGCTGAATTTGTGAATGTGATCTAGCCGTGTAGAGATGAAAGGCGGAGGAGATATGATTTCATCGCGTAGATTGGGACAGTTGTAAAAAAATTTATGAACTAAACACAACCGTGAAAATTTTCGACGGGAGGCTAAAGGTGGAAGGTTAAGCGTATTTTTCGTGGAGGTGACACTTGCAAAACGATTAAAGTTAAGGAGGATGAAACGGGCGGCGTTATTTTGCACAAGCTCGAGCGCATTAATTGAATTTGCTTAGCTGGGGTTCCAAATTGCAGATGCGTATTCTAGTTTGCTGCGGACAAGGGTTTTATGTAACATGAGTATTAGGGAGGTAGGGGAATTGCAGAAATTCCGACGTAGGCAGAGTAGCATGCAATTGGCATTGTTAATTGTGGCGTTAATATGGAGTGACTAATTTATAGAGGAAGATATATGAAATCCGAGGTAGCGATATGACGTGATGGCCTCAAGTCTGGTATTATTCAGATAATATGCACCGGTAGTAGATGATGTGCGGGAGACAGGTAAAACTTTGCATTTAGAAGAATTAAGTTCCATTAGCCATAAGTTGCACCATGCTGATATAGAAGCGAGATCGTTTTCGTTAATTCGCGAAAGATTACGCAGTCATCAGCGAATAAGTGTATGTTCGAGGATACGCAACTAGTTAGGTCGTTAATATTAATAAGAAATAAAAGAGAGCCTAGAACAGATCCCTGTGGTACGCCAGCATGGACGGGGGTTGATGGGGAGGTAATACCACTGTCACATGGGCATTTCAAAGGCCCTCGATACCGATAGCCTATCGACTCAAAGGCGATCCAGTGCTGCACGGGCAGTTTCAATGGCCATCGAGTTAATAGCCTATCGAGTCAACGGAGCAGCAAGGAACTCCTTTGAGATTTCGAGGGCCTTCGAGCGCTGCCCAAGGTTGCTAGCGTTGCTTCGAGTGGCTCCAAGCGCACTTTCGTACATGACATGTTCACGGTACAAAAGCATGAACAAACATTATTCGCCTAGACTTGCAGAATGCAAGCAGAAGGCAAGCAGTGCATGTGCGTCCTGAAGGCGACGAATGTCCACGCCCCCTCACACGCCCCCTCTTGGGGTACGTCGGTGGGCAAATCCCTTATCAGATTAAATTTGCTTGTACAGTGGCCGTACATGTAGCACTTATTGTTAACGTAGAGCTTGTTGTGACGAAATTGGAACTTTGGTGACTGAGGCAGGCTTTTGGCGAAATCAGTAAGTTGCTGGCGAGCGTTACGGGTTGCGGGCGAAAAACCCTCGGAAACAGAAGCTCGAGATGCGGTATCCTGCCACGATATTTAAATGAGCCGAACCGGATAACTGCAGGCCGATATTTCCCAAGTGAAATTGTACCTATCCTCTGGCCGCGCTCAAGGACCGGTTGATCAAGTTCATAGTTGAAAATGCGGTGATCACAGTAAAGTTTAGTTTGGCTGGTTTGGTTTATGGGGGTTTAACGTGCCAAAGCGACTCAGGCTATGAGAGACGCCGTAGTGAAGGGCTCCGGAAATTTCGACCACCTGCGGTCCTTTAACGTGCACTGACATCGCACAGCAAACGGGCCTCTAGAATTTCGCCTCCATCGAAATTCGACCACCGCAGCCGGGATCGAACCCGCGTCTTTTGAGCCAGCGGCCGAGCGCCATAACCACTCAGCCACCGCGGCGGCTCACAGTAAAGTGTAGGTCTCTGCTTGTCTACTTGGTTCTTTATCTTCTTCGCACCAGGGGTGCCCACAGCCGGAGACTATTGGTTTATTTGGCTGACTGAAGGCTTCTTCGAACCAGGGGTGCTCTGACGGCCTTGCGACGGATTAAGATGCACACTTAAAGAGAGTATGACTTGAAGTTTTATGTACAAAAATTAAAATTATACAAGTTGATACACAGGAGACAATTTAAAGCAGGAAAGAGGTTTAAACAAATAAAAATGGTGGAACTGGCTAACACTAGGGGAGACCCCTACTCGGCGTAGCCGAAGATGCATTGCACCTGACCGTAGACCAGAACCATTTTCCAGGCTCCGGGGCCCGGTTTTAAAGACCTCAGAGCCTAGCCCACATTTTGTACCACCCAATCAAAACATACTAACACATGGTTGGTTAACAAACAGCATGGCACGCCTTTCACTTTCTGCAACTTTCCAAACCCCCTCACTAAAATACACAACACGAAAATAACATCAAAGTTGCTTTAAGAAAATGGCATTGCGGGAATGGGCCCTCAAAATGATTGGCCCACTAGGTTTACGTGCCACGCCCCATACTTCCATAGGATTACTCAAACTCTCTTCCTTAAAAAGTAAAAGCGAAACACAAGAAAATACATAAAAAACAACCTCACGTGTCGCGGCCTCCCTGCGAACACCTTCACGGTGTTTTCGCTCCACTGGTTGGAAAGACATAAACGAACGTCAAGAACTCGTCCGATTTTACCAACAAGATAAAAGCCATTGTCATTGAAGACAACCACATGCTCGCGTCTTTCGACGTCTACTCACTGTTCACCAGCGTACCGGTCAATCTAGCTGTTGAAGCTTGCAGGCAACGTCTCGAAGATGAGGACTCATGGAAAGATCGGACCCCTTTCGGCGCACAAAAGCGTAAGAAACTGTGGGGTAGTGCGAAACATGAAAAGGACAATGACGCAAAGGTTCGGCTCGAACGCGACAGGATTTTCATTGACAAAGAAGCTTTTTTCTGGGATGACGAAAACAACTGCCGTGTCAAGGCAGAACGGGCGCCTGATAGTAAATCAACGTTATAGTGTGGGACGGAAGAAAGGAATTTTGTTCTGATAAATGTCAATGCACGCAGCCTCCTGAATAAAACCGCGGAACTTCAACACATTATCATGATTCATTAGCCAGACGTCAATGCAGTTACGGAAACGTGGTTGCGTCCTGAAATTGCTGATAGTGAGATCACACCGCCCACATATAGATTTATTCGGAAGGATCGTGCTTCACATGGTGGTGGTGTAGCTCTTGTCTTTAAAGAGGGAATTGAATTTGTTCCCATGAAAGTTTGCCCCACCACAGAGAGCATCTGGTGCAGGCTACAATTTGGCGTTTCTTTCTGTGTCATTGCAGTGGTTTATAGGCCCCCTAACGCCCCTGTCATGTTTCTTGAGTCGTTGGAAGACTATCTTTCAAGTAATGTATCTGCCAATGCAAGAGTAATCATTGCAGGTTATTTAAATTTGCCGCACGTGCGTTGGGAGTCGCTGGACACAGAAACAACTGATGCTAAACACTGTGATGCCTTGCTGGACATCGCTTTTAATAATAATCTCACACAAATTGTTAAACAAGCAACAAGGATAGGAGCAACTAGAGAACCAATATTGGACTTGGTTTTTATAAGCAGTGAAATAAACGAATATGAGGTGTCTATCACCCTAAAACAACTTAGACCTCCAAAACATGAAAAAAGGCGGACTATTTTTGTTAAAGATTTTTCAATAGCTCAGGATAAAAGCATCTTATACTATTTGGAAATGTCTTTAGACTCATTTGATGTGCAGGATGACGTCAACACATTGTGGACAAAGTTTAAAAGTATTGTCAACTTTTGCCTGAAAAAATTTCGTTCCCCATCGAATTAAAACTGTCACAAAGCAGAATCCTTGGATAAATCGTGAAATTATGCAACTAAAGCGGCAGATAAACGTAGAAAACGCAATCGAGAAAAGAATCAACGTGAAATTTCGCGCCTTTCCTTGATGCTTAAACAGATGATGACAGCGAAAGAACAGTATTTTTAAAAAAAGCTAGAAGGATTTATGAAAACTTCCCCACAGCGTTTTTGGCGCCACTTTTCACCCTCGTATGAACAAATGAGGTTTATTGAAGTGGATGGTCATGTTATTACTGATCAATCAGAAATTGCTAACAGGTGCAATACTTATTTTCAGTCTGTTTTCAGCCACCCTACATCTTCGCCTTAGAATTCTAGTAGCGAAAAAGTGCATACCGCTGTCAGATATGGCAGATGTTGCTTTGTCTGAGCAAGGCATATTTTCCCTCCTGCTTAATTTAGACACGAAAAAGTCTTTTGGTCCTGATTCTATTCCAAATGAGTTTCTTAGACGATATGCCGAATGGGTAGCTAAATATTTACTCATGATATTTAAGGCATCAGTAGAGCAGCATTCTTTACCAAATGATTGGCTGCAGGCTAGGATAGTACCAATGCACAAATCTAGAAATAAGCACATTCCTGATAATTACATACCTATTTCAATCACTTGCGCCTGTTGCAAGATACTTGAGCATGTCTTGGCAAACTGCTTATCCGACTATATTGAGGGCAACAACAAGCTAAATCCTTATCAGCATGGTTTCAGACGGAGGTTATCTACTGTTACCCAGCTTGTAGAAACGGTGCACGATTTTTCGAAAGCAATAAACAACAGGGATCAAGTGGATTCAGTTTGCCTGGACATGTCTAAAGCATTCGACCGTGTCCCACATGATGAACTTATTGATAGGCTGTTCGAGCTTAGCATAAACAGGAATATTGTACGGTGGATACAGGCTTATCTAACTAACAGAACCCAGTTCGTGAAATTAGATGGCGCTAAATCAGAGGTCCTGAGGGTACCATAGGGAGTCCCTCAGGGGTCTGTGCTGGGTCCCTTGTTATTTTTATGCTACGTCAATGATATCGCACTTTCTATTCCACCCCATGTTACAGTCCGGCTTCGCTGTCAAATGAACGGTCATTGTGATAACTTAGGTGTGCACACAGCTTCATTTTTTCGTATAGAAAGTGCAAAATAAATAGTCTATTTAATACGTGTAAACATAACTCAAGCATTAGACATAATCCTAGGAGAATGTAGATTATTATGACGCTCGAGCCTCACTAGGGTACTCAATTCTTCAGCGCAGCGTAGAAGCTGTGCTCATAACACTGACATTCATCATGCTCGTTGTCCTCCACAGAGCGCATAGTCAATGCAGGATCGTCACCCACCATGCCCTCCCGTCTCTTAACGTTACACCTATCATTTTTCGTTCCATGGCTTGCTGCGTGTTCTTCAACATAGGTTCAACACTTTTCGATATCCTCTACGTGTCTGCCCCATACGTGTTTACCGGTAAAAGACAGATGTCATATGCTTTTCTCTGGAGGGACAAAAAGTATGGTTGGGCAGCCAAAAAAGAATGTAAACCAATAGACAATGGTAAACTGCCATTCATGATCTGAGGGGATGTGCCAAATGGCTCCACCTCATTCTTATTCTTATTTTATTATTTCGCGTGCCGCCGCGGTAGCTCCGTGGTTATGGCGCTCGGCTGCTGACCCGAAAAACGCGAGTTTGTTCCCGGCCGCGGCTGTCACATCTCGATGGAAGCGAAATGCCAGAGGTCCGTGTACTGTGCGATGTCAGTGCACGTCAATGAGCCCCAGGTGGTCGAAATTTTCGGAGCCCTTCACTACTGCGTCCCTCATAGTCTGAGTTGCTTTGGGACGTTAAACCCCCGAAAATAAGCTATTATTTCGCTCTCGCCATTTGGAGCTTCGGTCACTACCTGCCATGAGTAAACGTATTCCCTTACCACTTCCACTACATCGCTAGCAATTGTAAACTGCTGTTCAATTCTGACCCTGTTGAATGTTGCATTGCTTTTCTGCATGTTATATTTACAGCCATCGTTGTGATCTGCTTGTCTGATTATGCTTTGCAGTGCATCTCCTGAGTGGCTCATTAACGCAATGTAATCAGCGACTCGCAATCACTGGGGTGTTCTCGACGAACTCTTGTCCCCTAATGTTCTCAATCCAGGCCTCTTAATACATCCTGTAAACAGGCAGAGAATAGCACCGGCGAGATCTTCTCGCTTTGCCTGACGCCCTTCCTTATTGGAATTTCTTGCTGTCTTTATGGAGGAGGGAGCTGTGCAGCTGTTAGACGTGTCTTCCAATAATTTTACATAAGCCTCTTCTACACCCTCTTTATGCAATGTCCGCATGACTGCTGAGGTTTAGGAGTCAAACGCTTTCTGGTAACCTATGAGGGGTATATATCGTGATTGGTTTTATTCTGCCCGTTTCTCTATCACCTGATTGTTACAGTGAATATGGTCCACTCTGTCGAGTATCTTTTACAAAAGCCTGTCTGATCACTTCGTTGATTGAAGTCTATGGTTGCCCTGACTGTATTATCGATTACATTAGAAAACAGCACATAGGCACGGACAGTAAGCCGATCGGTCTGCAACTTTACAAGTCCTTGACATCTCCTTTCTTATAGATTATGTTAGTGTTCTTCCGAGCCTCTGGTGCGTTCGAGGTTATAAGGCATCGCGTATACAAAGTGGCAAGTTTTCTAGCACAATCTTGACTCCCTCCATCAATAGACCCAATGTTGCCTTATCCTCACCAGCTACTTTCCTCCGTTGTTGCTGTTCTTTTTGGAGTGGCACATACCCACAGTGGGGAATTGGCAAGGGTGCCTTGCACAGACAAACAGTTGTGAAAAATTGACTCATCTAAAGTAGCCGAAGTTGAACTTTGTGATAAAAGAAATTGTGAATTATAACTAAGAAGGAAGTCTCCCTGACGCAATGATGATATTATTCAAATAATCGCACACTGGTTTTATGACATACCCTCTGGCGCTCGCCTCAAGGTAGAGAAGAACCGGAATAGAAAGAGGAAGTCCTAATGGAGCGAGGGGAATCTGCAGATAAGCTTTTCGCAGAGAAGCAAACCGCCGCCAGGAGAGAAGAAAGTGATCTAGTGTTTCGAATTCACCACATGCTTCACAAAGTTTCGACAGATAGAACCCCGATCGAAACAAATATGGATTTATTCGTAGAATTCTGCGCCGCAATAGGGTTATAGACACCTTGCATTGCCGTGAAACATATAGGCACACACTCCAAGGGAAAGCAAGTGTTGGAGATCCGCTTCAGTTGTCAAATACAACCTTTGGAGTAAATTGTACCACAGGTCTGCAAAGGGCAGACATTGCTACCATCAGCCACTACGTGAGAATCAATGCCGCAATGTCCAGGTATCCAGTGAAAGCGTGCTTCTTTAGCATGGGTGGAATGAAAAAAATTAGGGAATGACCCAGAAAAGCGTCCCTAGGGTCTTATAGGGCAGTCAGGACAAAAAGGTTGTCAGCAAGTTTAATGACATCGCTAACGTTGCTAGGGACCTTATGTGAGATCAACTGAATCGCTAGAAATTTAGCAGCGAATATAACCGGATAATCAGGGGCCCGAAAGGAACAACTCAAATCAAGAGCCCTGCAAGAAATGCAAAAGCTGGTTTTTCCTTTTGCTAAGAGGCATCTGTGAAAATTGTGGCATGTGTACGGAATTTGTCCAGATAGTAATAATAATAATAATAATAAAACTTTATTACTCCCCGTGGAATACATATGATATGTTTCCGGGCCTGCCTAAGTCTCTACATGGCTTGCATGGCAGTGTCAAGCAGCGGGGCAGCTCCAGAGTTCGAAGACAATGGTATGCACTTTTTCAATAAAATAGAGGCTTTTACATATACTGTTAGAGGTAACACTGAAAAGTCAGAATTGCATTTTACAAGTATGTTAAACAAACGATTCATGCATGTTTAATACTCCGTGTTGGAATTGTAATGGCCCTCAGTGCAAAACGAATGCCTATCGTTTAAGAACTCTTTTATCCATGCAAGAAGGTACGAAGGAGGTTCGAGGTCGGCTAGATTATGCAGTAAAATACTGTGCCCAACACTGTCGTATGCCTTTCCAATAGCCAATGTAACTAGAGCTGATACCTTCTTCTGTCTCATATTGCAACCTTAATTCAGTTTAATTAACCCTGTAAAAACTACAGGGTTAATTGGACCATAACATACTGGAAGAAACCATACTGCGTACATGAAAAAGCGCAGCGTGGCTCTGAACTGTACATACAATTCAGATTGTCTACTCCTTGTTCGGAGGATTGACTGTATGTAGACTTGGTTAGAGGAATGGAAGGTACAGAGTTTCATTTTTATTTCATTTCATTTGTTAATACCCTCAGGGCCGTTTGGCATTACAGAGGGGAGTGATAAAAATGATAACACATTAAACAAAAGCAAGCAACGCAACAAAAAATAAAATATACAAGTTGATTAGGCTTTTAATTATACAATGTTAGCTATTGCATTTTTAAAACGATGATGGTCTTCAATGGTGGCGATAAGTCCGGGAAGGCGGTTCGAATCTTATGATGCGCGGGGAATAAAACTGTGGGAACAGGCATTAGTACGGCAAGAAATAATACCAACTTTGTGAGAGTGGTCAAAGCGGGCAGAATGATAGGACGGATTAGAGATTATTTCATTGCGCAGGTGGGTGTTATGGAAGTACATTTTGTGAAAAAGGCAAAGGCGAGAATTATAGCGACGAGAGGCAAGTGACGGTAGACATAAGGTTTGTTTCATAGTTGAGATACTGGTAGTCCGATTGTAGTTATGAAGAATGAATCGAGTAGAATTATTCTGAGCAAATTCGACTGAGTTAGCTTAGCACTGCTCGGGCCCCATACAGAGGTGCCATACTCAAGTTTAGGGCGGACTAATGTTTTGTAAAGGAGCAATTTTAGTGATACTGGGGTAGAAGAAAAATTACGCCGCAAATATCCGAGCATTCGATTGGCTTCAGATATTATATGGTTAATATAAAGAGACCATGTTAAGTGTGACGTAGTATGTACGCCAAGGTAGCGGTAAGATGTTACTGACTCAAGGATAGTGTTATTAAGAAGGTAAGTAGCTGGACTTGACTCTCTACGGGATACACGCAAGACTTTATATTTATTTATATTAAGTGGCATGAGCCAGTGGCTGCACCAATCGAAAAAAAGCGTTAAGATCAGTTTGTAACGTGTTAACATCCTGGTCACTAGTAATTTCTCTGAGCACAACACAGTCATCGGCAAATAGATACATGTTAGAAGTAACGTGCTGGGGTAAGTCATTAATGTAGGTTAAGAAAAGAAGGGGACCCAAAACCTATCCCTGAGGCACTCCAGAGTTGACCGCGCTAGAAGGTGAAGTATGATCGTTACAAGAATCAAACTGAGAACGATGACAAAGGAAGTGTTCTAGCCACGAAATAATTTTGGGGACAACGTAAATTGCGCTAATTTTAAGAGCAGTAGTTTGTGGAAAACTTTGTCGAATGCATTGGCAAAATCTAAGAAAATACAATCGGCAAGGGAGCGTCGGTCAAGAATTAGGTGGAGCTTATGCGTAAAGGTAATTAGTTGCCGTTCAGAAGACAATGTTTTCGGAAGCCGTGTTGTGCGTGTGACAAAAACGAATTTTAATCCAGAAAGTGGAAAATTTCGGAGTAAAAAATGGACTCTATGATTTTGCATGGGATACTGGTAAGTGACATTGGCCGGTAATTTTATGGGGAAGCGGTACTACCGGATTTATGAAGTGGAACCACCTTCCAAACTCGCCAGTCGTCAGGACATTCACCTGTATCAATGCACTGTTGAAAAATTAATAACAAACACAGTGAAGAGTAAACCTTTGCACACTTGAGAAACTTGGCATTAATAAGGTCAACACCTGGACTTGCAGACACCTTCAAAAACTCAATTATGCTCTCAGTACCACAACTATTAATAACAACTGAATTCATAGGCAAATAATTGTAGAAGGGCGGATTCGGTAAAAATGACCCATCACAAGACAGACACAAAATTCTTGCAAAATATATCATTCAAAATGGTTGGACATTTAGACTCAGTGATAGAAGCTCCGCTAGAATCAGTTAGTTTTATTGAGGTCTTTGAAGAAGGATTAACAACGCGCCGGAATTTTTTAGGGTTATGACTGAGTATGTGTGGTAGTGTCGTCTGCATGAAGCAAGTATTTGCTTGTTTCAATGCCAGAACGTATGTTTTGTTACCTTCTTTATACACTGCCCAACGATCATCGGAAGGAGCCAGTTTAGCCGCTCGATAAAAGCGCTTCATTCGGTTAGATAATCGGCGCAAGTAGGAGTTATACCAGGGTGTGTTAGCATATCTGAAGTGATTACACGTTTCGGTACGTGTTTCAAAATCAATTCGCTGACTTTGGATTTAAAAATATTCGAATTAGTATTCACGCTTCGATCTGAAAAATGCGTCTTGAATAAATCTAGGAAAGTGGCCAAGTCATTGTTAATTCGTTCAAAGTTAGCTCTGCTGTAATCGCAAATGGTTTTAGTGGTATTACTTGATTTAACTTTCGCGGCTCTAATTTCAAATGCTAACACCACGTGGTCACTTGAACCAGGCAGGTAGGATATTCGAGACGCAAGGTCTGGGTTTGTGGTTAGAATAAGGTCCAAGGTGTTCGCATTATGGTTGAGTGACCTGGTGGGTTTAGTAACGAGTTGACTTAAGGAAAAGGTAGAACAAAGATCTAAAAAATCGTGACTCTGGGATGAAAATGGGCTATAAGACAGGCACTTCAGACGACCATGAAATGCTGAGGAAATTGAAGTCGCCTAAAAGAAATATTGGTGCAATAGGATGGCGTGTTGATACTATATGTTAAGGGCGCCATGAAGCTCGGAAACAGTAGTGGACGAGTACGGAGGAGAGCGATAGCATACACCAAAAATTAATTTATTGTGGCCTAGTTCTGCGCATGTCCACGTAGATTCGAAGTCGGTTTGAATGTGAATAGGGTAGGAAGGAGTGGATTTAGCTATCGCGAGCAACACACCGCCACCAACACGGGTAGTGCAATCACAGCGATGAACTGTGAAATGCGATGACCTGTAAAATACTTCACTGCTTTGAACATTGGAGTGCAACCAGGTTTCGGTTAGTGCAATGATGTCTGCGTCACAGGTGTCGATAACAGAGTTAAGGGAGTCACGTTTGTTAAGGATGCTTCGAACGTTAGCCAGAAGAAAAGATAAAGTTGATTTGGAAGATTGCGCATCACGTCCCCTCGCGTGGCCCTATGGGGACACAGTTTGCGACTCATCTGAAATATTGTCGACAGGGCTTTGTTGAGGCAGCTTCTTAACGTTGTCTGTTTTACAGTCGTAGACGTAGCATTCTTTGTTCACAAGCAGCTTCTTGTACCTCAGTTGATAATTAGGGGATTGTGGCAAAGATTTGGCGAATTTGACAAGTTTTTTTCTCACCTGCCGTGTGGCAGGAGAAAAATCTTCGGTCACAGTAACTTTTTTCTGGCTTTTGGTCTGCGCTCGATAACAGTACTGCATTTTTAGTTGTAAATGAAGAGAATGGGACGATTACGGGACGACACTTTGATGGCGAAAAACTACCGATGCGATGGGCACGTTCAACAAGGTCGGGCGTGAATTGACGACCAAGGGCAGAAGAAAGCACAGCGAGCGTTTTATCCTCTGTACCTTTCCGCGATTCAGTCTCGTCGGGAATACCGTGAAAAATCAGGTTATTTCGTCGGGCCCTGTCTTCAAAATCGTCCAGACGAGACTGAACGCTGTCTTGCTGGAGCGCTAAATGGCCTACTGTGCTCTGAACGGCTGCAAGGCTTTCTTCGAGGTTGTTTATGGAGTGAGATTTTTCTTCCAGGGCCTCAAGACGTGCGTAAATATTCTCAAGCTTAACCTCAATATTTAGTTGGGCAACTTTAATATCTTTAATGTCGGACTGGATTTCAACCTGACCTTTTGCAAGAACAGATGTTTGACTATTTATTTTTTAAGCATCTCGGTAATAGTTGATAACTGGTCGGGTTGGTTCTCGGTTTGAGAGCGGAGATTCGAGGGGCCAGGATTGCATTCAATATCCCCAGAAAGAAGTAGCAATAACACTCCAGCACATTCGCGCATAAGTGAACAATACGTTTGTGAGCATGGGAGCACGACTAGACAACGATTGCTGCACTTTTTTGCATAAAGTGTAGAACGGTTACAAACCTGCGGGGCGAACAAAAGAAGATTGTGAGCCATGCTGCTGTCTGCGCTGCTCCCATGCTCACTGAAGGCGAAGGTGTTCCAGGGGTCACTTAAATCCATGGCCAGTGATGCTGTCGCTGTCCATGATGCTGCTTTGTCGGCAAGGACCACGATTGAGGAAGGCCGGTAGTAGTAGGAAATGTCTATTGGATCGCCGGGACCAAACATGCTGGCAGTATCGTGAACGGTTGTGGTCGTAAATTCACCGCAAGATGAAAGGTGGTAGCAGTACAGTGCCAACGTCAGCATATCCTGCGGGGCGAACAAAAGAAGATTGTGAGCCATGCTGCTGTCTGCGCTGCTCCCATGCTCACTGAAGGCGAAGATGTTCCGGGGGTCACTTAAATCCATGGCCAGTGATGCTGTCTCTGTCCGTGATGCTGCTTTGTCGGCAAGGAGCACGGTTGAGGAGGGCAGGTAGTAGCAGGAAATGTCGATTGGATTGCCGGGACCAAACATGCTGGCAGTATCGTGAACGGTTGTGGGCGTAAATTCACCGCAAGATGAAAGATGGTAGCAGTACAGTGCCAATGTCAGCATACCCTGCGGGGCGAACAAACGATTGGGAGCCCTGCTTGTGTGCGCTGCTCCCATGCTCACGCTAGTTAACGCCTTCCAGAAATCTGTACAAATCTTTCCGATTTTCGGGGCTAGACAAATAGTTATTTAAGTTTGCATCGTATTCCTCTTTACATTGAGATATAATCCTTTTAAACGACGCTGCAAAGGCTTTGTAATTTATCCAACTGGGAGGGGACTGGTTATGCGCTAGGCTCTTCCATGCGGCCTTCCGGTGACGATAGATGGTTTCGCAGTCTTCATTCCACCGGCACAATGGAATCTAGTTTTTCACAGCTGCATTAACCGTAAACCCAGAACGCTGTGTGGCTTCTAAGAGAGAAGATAAAACTCGGGGCGCCCGGTCCGACCTAACCGAGGGGTCACAAGAGGAAAGCGCCTGACCTAACAATTTCTTAAACTGGACAGTGTTAACGAATGTTTGAGTGGAGTTCGTCACCCCACGGGGACTGCACGCTATAATGAAAGTTATCGGGTTCTGACCACACCCGAATGGCGACCACGAAGATATCAATACCCCATTAACTGCGCAAGTCAAACCTTTAGTATGACGAGCTTTCGGGCAAGTTGGTTGCTTAGCTTCGACATAACTGCAACGCTAGAAAAAACGAACACAATGAAAGGGAAACACACACTAAACGGACGATCGCTGCAAGCAGCGATTGTGTTCATTGTGTTCGTCTTTTCTAGCGCTGCAGTTATGTTGAAAGTCAAATCAATCGCTGAACGGGAATTATCCCGCATAAAAGTTATAGTACGGCTGTTGTAAGAGCGCATATCATTTACGGACATCGAAGACTAAAGTACTTGCGCACTGACGTCTGTCCAGAAGCCCCATATAGTATGATGTGAATTGTGAAGTCATCCGCAAAAACCACGTTGGAGTTATTGCGCAATAAAGCGTCCAAGTAGCCCGTCCTACGGACGCTTCCAGGGAAGCAAGTATTCGCAACTGTTAGAGCTGCGCACTGCGATACAAGGACATCAACTGCAAGGACCGCACATCTCGGCGCATAATTTTTGTGACACATTAGCGCGGTAAAATATTTTTTATGAAATAGTTGTTAACAGACCCTCACCCCTGCCATTCGTGTGATCAGCTTTAAACACACGGAAATTCTTAAGTGAGAATGGCCGATTAGGACAGAGCCTGGTTCCCTGCAGTAATATAGTGTATTGGCTATGCGTAAGTAAGAGCTGCTGTAAATCAAGCAAGATGCGATTGAGCGACAATTGCTTTGGAGGACTGTTAATCCCGCCATGACTATTGTTTTCGAAAGCTGGCGGCAACGGCCTCTTTCAACACGTCGGTTGGCTTCCTGATACCCGAAGACCCTTTATTGGTATTAGTATGAGCACGATCAGATTTCAAGGCGAAAGTCGTTAATGGCTCATACTCGCGGCCACGACACCTGTCCGTCCAATGCCACGCTATTCAGCTACTCGGTAAGAAAAAAAATGTTTGTGCACAATGAGATTCGAACTACCAACCTTCCGTTCCACTGCCGGGCGTGCTAATGACTACGCTACTTCCTGCCAACACTGTGGGGGCCTGGCCTGCAGCCCCTGTGTTTGCTTTCCCGCGAGGCACCGTGCAGCAGCGGTCTCACCTCGAGGAGGAACGCATTCCCTTGTCAGTTACATTAACTGGCAGGAGAGGGCGCCAGCGTCGCTGCGCGAGAGACTGCTGAAGCCCGCGCGCGGGAGAGGGGGCATGAGGCTCTTGCAGTAGTGTTGAAATCTGGGTCAGTTGGTACATGTTCAGGAGTAAAACCAGTCAAAAGATGGGACACAGCGAAGAGACGAGGCACAGACGAGGCAGGCTCTTGGGCTGGGATCGTCGGCGCGAGCGGACATGTCGCTCGCGGCTCCGCTCTTCGTCAGCGGGGCGAGGAAGCGACGGGGAAACCCGCTCCCGTACTCTCGTCCCGTCTCGGCCTTCGGAGTATCCCTTGCCCTAGCGTGGGCGAACATTCGCTCGGAACCTTGCTGGAGAGTCGGACGACCTTGTTGCTAGCTGGCGTTATTGTTGCTGTAGCAATAAACGCCTGTTTGTGTCAGCCAATGTGTCGTTCCTTTGTTCCCTCAGAGCAAGGCCCGCCGTGGTTGGCGTGCGCTCGGTAGCGTATGCGGTCACAGGGTGGGGTCCGGACAGCTTTGAACTGTGTCAGCCGCGATTGAGTGGGGAGAACGTACTTATCTCCCCAAGTCAACCCCACAACACATATGCAGTTCTTGTCTAGGACGCCGGAGAGTGTTTGCGAAAGGCGTCGAATCACACGGATGCGCCCCAAGCGCCCTCCAGTGTCTCCAACATTTAATATTCACAAACAATTGTGTACTTAATCAAAATCTTAGCAACACGTCAATGACACAAGCAGCAACACCGCTCTAAAGGCTTTCGCCTCAGCGCACTTTAAAGTCAATAAAGTGCTCTCCTGAATTTTTCATGGCGAGGACGAAGCGCGACGTTTCTGAGTTGGGCATAACATTTCTATGCCAAAGTGGAAAACTTTAGAGCGAGGGAGTATGTCAGTGACATTCGTCAGCACTGAACTTCATGTAAGAGAGGTTGAAGGTTCATCATCATCATCATCATCATTTATTAACCCTTAAGGGTCCCGTCAGGGACACTACATAAGGGGGGGGGGGTGGTACAGGGGTGTTCAGCCGTCATACATGAATATAAATAGAATGAATATAAATATAGAAGGAATATAAAAATACAGAAAAATATAGGAAATATAGAATAGAAAAAAAAATAGAAGAAGACGAAAAAAGACAGAAGTAACAAATTCAAATAATCACGTCACGACAGAGTGTAGCAGAAATATAAACAAAAACAAATTGCAACTTTGGAAGTAGCACAGGATGGTCAGTTAGCAGGGCTTGGAAGCTGGCATAGGGTGCAGGAAAAAATTATTTGTCGTTGAGATGGTCGATTAGGAGCTGTCTGAATCTGGAAGGATTAGTCTCAATGATAATGTGCTCGGGGAGGTTATTCCAGCTTTCTATAGCACTGGGAAGGAAAGATTGATTGAAATAATTGGTGGAGCCGTGCAAACGCTGTATGCTTAAGGAGTTAAATAAACGACGAGATGATCGTACCGGAGCTCGTAGAAGGTTTTCTCGAAGTGCTGGAAAGTTAAAGTACAGTTTGTGAAAAAAACAAAGAATTGAAGTTTTCCTGCGAAAGGCTAATGACTTGATGCCGAGGGATGATTTCAACGCTGTGATGCTGAGCTGAGATTTATACTGTGAGGTGATGAAGCGTGCTGCCCGATTCTGGATGGCTTCGAGTGAATCTATCAAGTAGGCTTGGTGAGGATTCCATATTGTTGAGGCGTATTCTAGTTTAGTTGGAATGTACGTTTCATATGCTAGTTGTCTGGTGGCTGCTGTGGACATGGAAAGTGATCGCCTGATGAATCCGAGTGATCTGGAGGCACTAGCACATAGTTTCGTGATGTGATTAGCCCAGGTTAGGTTGGTTGTTATCTCGATGCCGAGGTACCGGTATGAATTAGTTTGAGACAGCGCTATGGAGTTCAGGGAGTACGAAAAATGAAGAATCGAACGTTTACGTGAGATGTGCATGAACTTACATTTAGAAACGTTGAGCTGCATTAGCCAGTCGGAACACCACTTCTGAATTCGGCTTAGGTCATCCTGTAATAATTCCTGATCACTGCTATTGTTGATGCGGCGATAAATGACGCAGTCATCCGCAAAGAGACGGACAGATGATAAAATACCAGATGGCAAATCGTTGATGAAGATTAAAAGAGTAATGGAGCAAGAACCGATCCTTGGGGAACCCCGGAGATTACTCTAGTAGTTTGAGATGCATGACTGGCGATGACGGTGAATTGCAAGCGGTTGGTTAAGAAACAGTGGATCCAGGATAAGACAAGCGGGTCAAGTGACAGAGCTGAGAGTTTGGAAAAGAGACGCTGGTGAGGGACGCGATCGAATGCCTTGGCGAAATCTAAATAATGTCGGTTTGGAAGGCGGAGTCTAGATTTAGGTGAAGATCAGTTGTAAGTTCGAACAGCTGAGTTTCGCACGAAAAACCTGCCCTGAAACCATGCTGATTGGGAAAGAAGAAACGGTTGTGGTCAAGGTGAGATGCGATGTGCGAGTATATTATATGTTCGAAAAGTTTACAAGAGATACATGTCAGTGAAATTGGTCGATAATTTGAGGGGTCGAAGCGATCTGCAGCTTTGAAAACTGGGACAACTTTGCTTAATTTCCAGTCGTCTGGAATCTGACTAGTGTTAAGAGACTGGGCAAAAATGAGTTGTAAGATTTGGCTCGTGAAATATTTAGTTGCTTTAAAAATCTTAGCAGGGAGGTTGTCTGGTCCAGGGGAAGTGGATATCTTTAGATTATCTATGAGTTTTAAAATTCCCTCTGCTGTGATGGTAACAGGTGGCATAGGTGCATAGTTTAGACTTGGCACGGAAACAATGCTTGCTGTTGGCTCCTGGGTAAATACGGACGTGAAATAGGAATTCATGACGTCGGAGCGCTCGGAAATTGGGACATCGGAGCCGTCTCGTGCCTTCAGGGAAATATTGTGCGAACTGTTTTTATTGGACGTGAGCAAGTTCCAAAACTTCTTGGGGTTTACCCGCGTTATCTCAATGAGATCGTGACAGTAGAATTTTCGTTTTGAAGATCGTAATAACTGCGTGTATTCGTGCAGACTTGCAAGGTATTTGTCCCACTTCCTAGCGCATCCTGATTTCTTTGCGTTACGGAATAGGCGTTTTTTCTTTCGCTACAACTTCCTCAGCGCATTTGAGTACCATGGTTTATTGGTATCCCCACGAATGCAGATGAGCGGGACGTAAGCTTCTATAAGCGATAACATTTTCTCTTTAAATAGACACCAGTTGTTATTCACGGATCTGCTATGTATGGAAATTTGAAACGTCTGAAGAAATTCTTCAAGGTGGGAGTTAATGCTTGGGAAATCGGCCTTAGAATAATCATGGATGTATTTAACAGACGGTTGGCGTATAGGAATTTCAATGGACAGGTTGAAAGTTATGATACAGTGATCACTTAGACCACTAGTACACGAAAGCGATTGAACTAATTCTGGATTGGATACAAGGACGAGGTCTAGTATGTTTGAGCCTCGAGTTGGTGCACACACTGTTTGGGTAAGGTTAAACGTAAGGACCAGATCCAAGAAATATTTTGATGGACGAGATGACGCAGTCAAGTTATCCCAATCGATGTCTGGAAAATTGAAGTCGCCACAGAGTATGAAGTTGGCATGAGAGAATCTAGACTGCAAATCTTCAAGAACAGAGTGAAGGTCGCTTATGAAGGAAGGATCCGTGTCGGGGGCTCGATAGCATGCAATTAGAATGTTGGTGCAAGAGGGAAAATTAAATTTGATGCAGAGTATTTCGCTATGGCAATTGATATCAACTGGGGTAGAAGAAAGGCTTGTTTTCACCAGAGCGAGAATGCCGCCTCCCCGACGACCAACTCTGTCTCGCCGGTAGGAGTGAAATGATTGATTGTCGTGCAAAAGTTCGATATCATCTATATCGGATGTTAGCCAGGATTCAGTGAATAATGCGATGTCAGTGCTGTGGTCGTCGCGAAGCGCCTCAACCGATTCTTTTTTGGGCAGGTAACTCCGAATATTTGTCAGCAAAAGCGAAACATTATTGTTGGTATCGATTGAGCGATTGCGCTGTGAAGGATTGGAATGAGGCGATTGTGGGGGTCTCGGTGTTTTCAGTAATCGCTATGGTTTTAGTTCGACAACGGAATCCGTATCTGCATTATAAGTGAAAACCTTTTTGCCTGAGTGAACAGTGATAGAAGACGAAGGACATAATGGCGGGGTTTGGCTGCGCACAGCAGACGACGCAACCTGTGCTGAGATAACCTGGGACAGGGCATCGTTGAACGTGCTGATGATACGATCGAAGACACCAGCAAGATCCTTCTCCACAGCAGCAACAACTGTCTTTGCCAATCTGGTTTCTATATCATTACCTCTTGTCAGGATAATACCTGCATATGAGCGGCTTTTTCGATCCGGCAGGGCGTACGCATCTGCTCACGAGCACCTGTCCCGCTGAATAATTTGCAGGACAGGACAGTCTGCTCATCCGCACGCTTCGAACATATGGGATCATCAGCTGGATAAGCACAGCGGCAACAGCTCAGATAATGAGAAGTGCAGGCATCTGATGGATGATTTTCTGTGCAAATGTGACAGCACTTTGCCGACTTACATGACTTGTTTCTGTGGTGAAACCGTCAGCAGTTCCCACACTGCAACGGCTGTGGTTGCAGTGGGTCTGCCCTATAGACTAACGGCCAAACCTTTAGTTTACATGGATAATAGAACTCTGCAAAAGTTGCAATAACTGATTCTGTGGACACCGGAGAACCACCGGCCTCCCTGCTACAGCGGTAGGCGGGCAGAATTCCAGCACCTGCATTTTGAAAATCCTCAAGAATCTATTGAGGTGAAGCTCAAGGATCGAGCCCGCGGATGATACCCTTTGTGCAGGCAAGCTGTTCAGGAATGAATGGTTTGAACGGCAATGAGGCGAAAGATGTGCACTGTAGCAAGTCTGCCGCACAATCAACGTTAGAAGACTTGCACACAATACCCTTCCTTCTAAACGACCTTGCTTCGGAAATTTTCAGATGGCGACTGGTCATAGCCTTCAGCTGCTCCTCAGCCAACCGAGAGTTTTTCAGTTGAATGGTACCATCTCCAATAGGGACCAAAGCTAGAGGGATCACCTCGACACCATTACTAATGAAATACTCCAAAGGGAAGTATTGAGCCGGCAAACTGGCGAACCAGTATGACGAACAGAAAGGGTATAAACTGCGCGAACAAGACGGGACGAGAGGCACACAAATCGACAGACAAAGTGGAGACTTCCAACTGATTTTATTTGTGAAAAACACATTGTTAATAAGGCCAGAGTATGACGAACCCCCTCCTGGCGAAGTAAGATGCACGGTAAAAAATCTAGCAAGTCATCAACCCTAATTCCAACAGTACAGAAACCTGGCCTAATCCCTCACCCGTGGAACGGCCTCATCAAGTCGTGATGACAGTCGAGACGACGGTGCAGCAAAGCTCTAGAGAAGCAGGACGCTGGAGGAGTCTACAGGTCGCAGCGAAGAGGCTCCGCACTCTCGCAGTCCTCGGCAGGTGGCTGGCAGCCTTAAGCTCTTGCTCCTAAGTCTTCATTCCTCTTTCTTTACTGGCGGGATGTCCCATCTCTCTGTGATTGCTTGATAAAGTATGCTTCAGTTATTGGCCTTTCTGTATCGTTTAATTAAACTATGAATTTACACTTGCAACTTTTACAATGAGCGGCCATGTGCCCGCCATAGTCAGTTTTCATCGTTCTTTTATGATGCCTTGATATATCTTTAAGGCATTGTCCTACTTGGCCAATGTACTCATGGCCGTAACTTAGAGGCACAGTCTGTGAACATAGGCGGCACAGTCAGTAATGATATTCTCGTGAGTCTTGCCGCATTGTCAGATTGGCACTTCTTTGTTGATGGTGCACCACTTGACAGAATGTCAGAGGCGGTTAGTATATGGGATCACGACGATCGGTTGCTTTACTCTGTTCTTGTCCCCTTGATCTGTCCTCGACGTCGGCTTCAGCTTTTTTGAACCGGTCTCACTAATGCTAATAATCATGCGTTCCGGGTAGCTACCTTGGGGCAATCGTTCGATTTAAAAATCAACGCTATCTGCAATAGTATGCGCACAAGTATTTTCCACTGCTGCACTTAAGCAGATCGCCACGATTCCTCGCTTGATAAGTTTTGAATGTGCACTACCGAAACGGAGTAGTCCTTTGGATGATTTCGGTTATAAAACCAGAACACGTGTCGTTCTTCACAGGTATTTTCACGGCTGATACCTGTTGCGTCCTGAAATAACCATTCTCCCGCCACAGAAGAGATCACATTAAAGGCCGAATTATTATTTCAGGACGTATCTGCCATGAGCTGCGAAGATTTTTGAGCACTTCTAGAATTTTATCTTTCATCGACTGCCATTTTTCCAAACACCAGTTTTATATTCCGCATAACGGTGTATGCACTGATTCATATATAAAGAAAGGAACACCGACGAAAAAACCTTCTACTCGACCAGATGAGTTTTCGTCAGACTTTAGATTTCTGTATGCATTTATTCATCTCTAGCTCCTAGCATGGAGTGACATTTTTTTTTTTCGTGTGTTAAGAAAAGTATTAATGATCAGCTTCTGTTGACCTATAACGTTGTTATGGTATTTAGGTATACAGACGACTTTCAGTTATACTCACAAGTCACATTGGCGCAAAGCAAAGTGTCATAATTGATGACATCGTCACTATGTTCGTTAGGGCATCTAAGGGGCTTTATTTCACCCAAGAAGTGCCCATCAATAACAGCCTTCACTTCCGCAATTTAAGACATGCTTTTAAACAAGATATGTGCTGGTGTCATAAACCCAGGGTATACAAAGGACTACTTCCTTTCAATAGTGCATATTCCAAACTTATCATGCCAGGTATCGCGGCGACCTGCTTAAATGCAGCGTTGGAAAAACACTTGTGCGCATAAGTTTGCAAACATCGCTAATTGTGAAATCAAACTATTTCGCCAAGCTGGTCACCCGGAACACATGATTATTAACATCTATGATACGCGTCTAAAGAACCTGGAGCCAACATTGAAGGCGGGTCATGGGGACAAGAACAGAGAAAAGCAGACGGTCGTCGTGATTCTATGTCCTCACCGCCTCTGGCATAATTTCAAGAACGCGGCAAAATACATAGAAAGTCAACGTGGTGCTATCTGGCCCCCGCAAGTTATCACGCGTGTACACCATCAACAAAGAAATGCGAGCCCGACATTGCGGCAGGAGTCAAGAGAATGTCATTCCTGAGTGTACACGCCGATGTTATGTACGTGGTAGAACGTTCTTGCGGGCTGGTTGGTTCATTGCAGATAAAATGTTCATCATCATCGTCATCATCATCATCATCATCAGCCTTATTACACCCACTGCAGGGCAAAGGCCTCTCCCATGTCTCTCCAATTAACCCTGTCTTTTGCCAGCGTCACCCACCCTTTGTCTGCAAACTTCTAAATCTCATCCACCCACCTAACCTTCTGCCGCCCCCTAATGCGCTTACTTTCTCTTGGAATCCACTCCGTTACCCTTAAGGACCAGCGGTTATCTTACCTTCGCATTGCATGTCCTGCCCAAGCCCATTTCTTCCTCTTGATTTCGACTAGGATGTTATTAACCCGCGTTTGTTCCCTCACCCACTCTGCCCGCTTCCGGTCTCTTTAACGTTACACCTAGCATTTTTCTTTCCATGGCTCGCTGCGTTGACTTAACTTAAGCTGAACTCTTTTCTTTAGCCTCCGCGTTTCTGCCCCGTAGGTGAGTACCGGTAAGATTATGCTGTTGTACACTTTTCTCTTGAGGGAAATTGGTAAACCGCCATTCATGATCTGAGAGAACCTGCCATATGCGCTCCACCCCATTCTTATCCTAGTTATTTCCCTCTCATTTTCCGTATCAGCTGTCACTACCTGCCCTAAGTAGACGTATTCCTTTACCACTTCCAGGCGCTCACTGTCAATTGTGAACTGCTGTTTCCTTGATAAACTGTTGAACATTACTTTGGTTTTCTGCACGTTAACTTTTAGACCCGGCATTCTGCTCTGCCTCTCTAACTCGTTGATCATGATTTGAAGTTCACCTCCTGAGTGACTCAGCAAGGCAATGTCATCAGCGAATCGCAGATTATTTAGGTATTCTCCATTTACTCCTATTCACAACTTTTCCCATTTTAGGCCTCGGAATACCCCCTGTAAACAGGCGGTGAATAGCATTGGCGAGATCGTGTCTCCTTCCATGATTTGGGCCAGCATGAACTTTGTGACACAAACGAAGAGAGACACGTAGAACACGGAACACACTGCTGACTAACAACTTTAATGAAAAGGCGCGGAACGCGCGGAAGTATATACAGTGGTAAAGGTGGAGAGAAGGATGGAGAGAAGGCAAAGCGCATGGCGAAAGAAGGCCGCACCAAAAGCAAATGTAACAACAATCCTTAGAACAAATGACGAAACAGCCGTGCCGGGAAAGCGAAATCACTGAGCCCCCCACAATCTTAGGCCGCGTTGCAAAGCTGTGCGCACGTGATGGGAACCAAAGCATGATCGAGAATCGGTTCTAAGAGTAGTCACAGGATGAGATCTAGGCCACATCAAAGACAGTGAAAGAGCAAAAGCCGCGTCATAAAAACAAAACACGAAACAACTGAAAGAATATATGAATGAAAAACCGCAAGAAATCACGCCTAAGCAAAGCTAGAAGTTTAACATGAAGAAGGACATGAGGCTACGAAATCATGAAAAGCTCCTTCGCCTTCAGGTGAGACGAGAGTTGAATAAAAACCAAAAAAAGAAAAAAATGCCAACACTAACACGGCTAAAACAGGGCTAAAAACCTAAAACATGATGTGGGAGATAAAAACAAAAAGCACAAACACGGTGCCGAACAGGACGGGCGTATAATTTGTCCGGTTCATGGGACATGACAAACATCATGGAGGAGCGTTTTTTCTTTGGTTGAAAGTGCAATTGACGGGGTGCTTACGCAGTCCTTCCCTTTCTTGTGGATGGCTACAGCTTCGATGAACCGGCCAAATTATACGCCCGTCCTGTTCGGCACCGTGTTTGTGCTTTTTGTTTTTATCTCCCACATCATGTTTTAGGTTTTTAGCCCTGTTTTAGTCGTGTTACTATTGGCATTTTGGTTTTATTTCAACTTTAGGTTTTTAGCCCTGTTTTAGCCGTGTTAGTGTTGGAATTTTTTTGTTTTTTTGGTTTTTATTCAACTCTCGTCTCACCTGAAGGCGAAGGAGCTTTTCATGATTTCGCAGCCTCATGTTCTTCTTCATGTTAAACTTCTAGCTTTGCTTAGGCGTGATTTCTTGCGGTTTTTCATTCATATATTCTTTCAGTTGTTTCGTGTTTTGTTTTTATGACGCGGCTTTTGCTCTTTCACTGTCTTTGATGTGGCCTAGATCTCATCCTGTGACTACTCTTAGAACCGATTCTCGATCATGCTTTGGTTCCCATCACGTGCGCACAGTTTTGCAACGCGGCCTAAGATTGTGGGGGGCTCAGTGGTTTCGCTTTCCCGGTAACGGCTGTTTCGTCATTTGTTCTAAGGATTGTTGTTACATTTGCTTTTGGTGCGGCCTTCTTTCGCCATGCCCTTTGCCTTCTCTCCATCCTTCTCTCCACCTTTACCACTGTATTTATTTCCGCGCGTTCCGCGCCTTTTCATTAAAGTTGTTAGTCAGCAGTGTGTTCCGTGTTCCACGTGTCTCTCTTCGTTTGTGTCCCAAAGTTCATGCTGGCCCAAATCATGGATTCATACCAACTGGCCCAGAAAAATGCCATTTTGCGTGTCTCCTTGCCTGACGCCCTTTCTTATTGGAATTTTGTTGCTGACTTTATGAAGGACTATGGTAGCTGTCCAGTTGTTATATATATATATATATATATATATATATATATATATATATATATATATATATATATATATATATATATATATATATATATATATATATATATATATATATATATATATATATATATATATCTTCCAGTATTTTGACATAAGGCTCTTGTACACCCTGATTACGCAATGCCTGTATGACTGCTGAGGATTTAACTGAGTCGAATGCTTTCTCGTAATCAATGGAGGCTATATATAGAGGTTGGTTATATTCTGCGCATTTTTCTATCACCTGATTGATAGTGTGAATATGATCTATTGTGGAATATCTTTTACGAAAGCCTGCGTGATCATTTGGTTGATTAAAGTCTTAGGTTGCCCTGACTCTAAAGAAAAAAAAAAGGTTAGTACGGCGCGAATGAGACACGACAGGAGAACCAGGAACAAAAGCGACAACACAGGCGCAGATTTCCAACTGTTTATTCTAGACCGAAAGGCAAACGCTATATAAGGGATGAACATAAGCGCATAACCATCACTGTCATTCACACAAGACTTGATTAAAATCTAGACCACATTGATCAAATTTTCACCTTTCAGAAGGGCCGATAAACCACAGAGCACTCAGTCAGCTTGTCCCCAGACACTCCATGTCAAGAAAACGATTAAAAGCAAGTACGTAACCTAACAATCAACCTGAGGAAAGAGAGTGAAAAATACGCGAAGTGATATAGCAGGTGACCTAACAGACATCATGAGTAAAAAAAATTATGAAAACGCGATAAAATCGTGGTGTGACATATAGAAAAACCGGAATGTTTAATCAGGTCTTGTGTGAATGACAGTGATGGTTATGTGCCTAGGTTCATCCCTTATATAGCTTGTGCCTTTCGGTCTCTAATAAACGGTTGGGATGCTGCGCCTGTGTTGTGGTTTTTGTTCCTCTTTCTCCT
The DNA here is from genome assembly GCF_052857255.1 of Amblyomma americanum. Lineage (NCBI taxonomy): Eukaryota > Metazoa > Arthropoda > Arachnida > Ixodida > Ixodidae > Amblyomma > Amblyomma americanum. The sequence continues at coordinate 2,801,420 of NC_135499.1, forward strand.
GTCGTGTCGTATTCGCGCAGTACTAACGTTTTTTCTTATGTACGCAGTGTCTCTAAGTTACGTCCGTGAATAAGTTGGTCAAACAGGCCAGTCCTTTAACGAAAGATCACGGCAGCATAAGAGAACGTTGAGACTTTGCAACTGCAGACACATTACCACTCATACTAAAGGTTGTAAGTGTTCATCGATGTTCGGAAAACAGAATTCACATGTAGGTCAAAAGGTAGAGTTCAAAGAGAGATTATTGAGGGATATTTTATCAAGCAAGGATGCCCTTCCTGCGTGAGCAAACCATCACTGTCAATTTCACATCGAGAACATTTATTTTTAAGTGAATCATTGTCCATGTTTTAATCTCTGGTCATGTTTCAATGTTACAATGCGAATGTATCATATCCTTTTTCTTGCTATATTTCATTTTTCATTATGCTTTTGTGTATCCTGTGTGGTTCATTAGTAGCTTTTCCGAAAAACAAAACTCGGTTCGTAGCTACAGCCACTCCTGTCTGTGTCCGTTTTTCCTCGTCTCTTCGTGCCAGTTCACATTGGTGCGAAGTCTCGGGCTTCGTCATGTCTCGATATTCAGTAACACAGACCCTAGTGTCGCCTCTGTGCTCCAAAAAAACGGTACGAAGATTTTTTTTTTTGCTGTTCGGTGCAAATGCCATAATTACACTGTTCGCAATATCCTCGGCGCATATGATGCCCTTAATCGACGCCATGTACAGGTGCCCACACAACGTTTTGGAGCGAGATAACAACAGTAAAGTAAAAGCAGGATTCTTGGCGGTGAAAGCATGCTCCGCTCTAAACTTTCCTGCGAATGCTGAAGAGTTTACGCATCAAAGTTTACAGGAATCAAGACACGTAGCTTTTTCTCTTTTTTCTTGCCTCAAAACACGTGCTGGAACATGTGGGCAGTGGGTGCCGAAAGCTTGGGCTCGAAAGGATTGAAACAGTTTAATACTGTCTCTCAATAAAGTGGCAGACGGGGATAATTGGTTTTTCATCTTAATGGGATGGCAGCGCACGAGCAAACACCGACAAAAAGAAGGGGACAAGCGCTTGTCCCCTTCTTTCTGTCTGTGTTTGCTCGTGCGCTGCCATCCCATTAAGATTCTCTCTCAAGTTGAGTACTGCTTGTATCGTCTAAGGGCTGAAACTCTTCCAATCCCTTCCCATTACGAAGAAAGAAACTTTCTACGCGCGTGCTATAACAGTAAGGAAGGAGTCACATAAGGAACTTGAATCTGCTCGTTGAACCGGCGTGTACGGCACGCCCTTCCGTTAGCCGCTGCTCTTGTACGCTTGTGCCAGTGGCGGGCCAAAACAGCTGCGGAGCGTGTGAAGAGACGTGAGTGGGCGCCGCTTGCAGAGTTTTACGGCGCAGCTGTGTCGCTTCGTTAATGTGACAGTCCGCGCTACCCACCAAGGCGAGACGCAAAGGGTACGAAATCATAGGCACCACTACGAGGCGTGATCCCCCCTTGGTTGATGGGAGAATCGGCGCTTGCATCGCGTGATAGCCCTCGCTCTTACACCGAGCTCACTTCAAGGGAAAACTTTCTGAGAAGGAGACACTTCGCAGAAACGACGCAATAGACGATATGCGAGACTGCTTGAAGGTCTGGCAACACCCCTCCTACAGCTTCCGGTTTCCATCTTGGTTTGGCCGAGCTCGTCGAACTCGTGCATCGTTTGCTATGTGTACTTTGTTGACACCGGTGTAGCTATCATGAATCTCGCGAGTGAAATTTCAAAAGCCACGCTTCACGCACGGCACTGCTTACTCGGCTAATCTTTTACCAAATGTAGATCCTTTCAGGCAACGATAGCATGCTCCGACGCGTCCTCAGCTTTGCTTGAATTTTGGCGCTGATGATGGCAAGAATCGGCACTGGGAAGTGGGTTGGAAAGTCAAACTTTGTGACGTTGTCGTTTTATGCGCGCATTTAGGCTCAGCTTCAAGCGTTCCGCATTATCGTAGCAATTTCATTTTCAAGTGGACGCAAACTGATGTGGTAGGGTAGCGAGCGGTTATTTTGCGCTGACTGCACACAGGTGTTGACCAACTTCTGTTGAAATGCGAACTATCGCGCGCTGACGCTAACAGCAGCATGCGTTCCAATATGATCACACAAGATTCTCGCCCAGCTTCGCAATGCCATTCCTTTAACTGCAAAGTGCAATGCACAGCGGCGGTTTTCAAAGTCATCGTTTCAAAGCCCGGCACCGTTGGTAGGGTTGATTCAACGACGCGTACACCTGGCTTAAAGACGCAGTCGGAGAGTATATTGCGCAGTTAGCATGTGATATTAACAACAATAAAGTATACGCATAAATAATTCAAAATAATGTAAGAAAACACGCAATTTTTTCTTTGAATTTTCTACTTCGATATTAAAATCAATTGCATTTTTATCTCGCAAAAACATGTTGCCAGGAAAGCGAGGAAAAAGTTCCATAAGTAGCTTGAAATAATCTGAATTCCTATTTACACAACAACATTGACGGCAGCGCTGATTTTTCACTGCTGCCATGACGAGTGCGCGTGATTAGAAAAAGAGCCTACAGAAGAGGTGCATGCATGCATGGACTCGATTCCGTGGCCAAGCTGTGAGTGCAGGTGGGAAATTTGCATGTTCGGTTGCTTCCAACACTCAGGTGGCTTGCTCCCTAAACTGGACAAATGACTTTGTCGCAGAGAAAGGTGTTGCAGCTTGCCACAACGTTGATAAAACCAGACGCCTGAAGCATTCTCAGCGCACTGTCGTACGCATAATTTCTAACTTATAAATGCGTATCCTTCCTTCACAATGGCACACTACCAGCTTTTTGAAGAAACTGTTGTCGCCACGCATATCGATTGCAAGCACCCTGAAAAATATAACGTTCAAACCTCAGTTTTTATGAACAGTTTGCCATCATCATCATCATCATCAGCCCGACTACACCCACTGCCGGGCAAAGGCCTCTCCCATGTGTCTCCAATTAACCCTGTCCTTTGCCAGCTGCGCCCACCCTATGCCTGCAAACTTCCTAATCTCATCCGCCCACCTAACCTTCTGCCGCCCCCTGCTACGCTTTCCTTCTCTTGGAATCCACTCCGTTACCTTTAAGGACCAGCGGTTATCTTGCCTCAGCAATACATGCCCGGCCCAAGCCCATTTCTTCCTCTTGATTTTCACTAGGATGTCATTAACACGAGTTTGTTCCCTCACTCACTCTGCCCGCTTCCAGTCTCTTCACGTTACGCCTATCATTTTTCTTTCCATGGCTCGCTGCTTTGCCGTTAACTTAAGCTGAACCCTTTTCGTTAGCCACCACGTTTCTGCCCCGCAGGTGAGTACCGGTAATATACAGCTGTTGTACACTTTTCTCTTGAAGAAAATTGGTAAACTGCCACTCATGATCTCAGAGAACCTGCCATATGCGCTCCACTCCATTCTTATCCTTTTAGTTATTTCGCTCTCATGACCCGAATCAGCTGTCACTACCTACCCTAAGCAGACTTATTCCTTTACAACTTCCAGACTTTCGCTGCTAATTGTGAACACGTGCTCTTTTGCTGGACTTTTGAGCATTACTTTGGTTTTCTGCATGTTAATTTTAAGACCTACAGTACTGCTCTGTCTGTCTAACTTATTGATCATGATTTGCAGCTCATCTCAGTGACTCAGCAAGGCAATATCATAAGCGAATCGCAGATTATTTAGGTATTCTCCATTAACTCTTATCCTCAAGTGTTCCCAATTCAGGCCTCGGAATACCTCCTGTATACAGGCGGTGAATAGCATTGGCGAGATCGTGTCTCCTTACCTGACGCCCTACCTTATTTGAATTTTATTGCTGACTTTATGCAGTGATCCATGGAAAGTGAGAGAAGCGCAAAACGGGACAAAGGGACAGAGAAAGACAGACACAACACAGGCGCTAACTTCCGACTGAAAGAAACCAGGGCGGCCAAGACGAACGTAATCCGTGAGGGATTACCCGTTTTGCGCTTCTCTTTTTACCCGTTTTGCGCTTCTCTCACTTTCCATGGATCACCGTTACCGACTCGCCCAAGTTTCTACCCTTGTGAATTACTTTATGCAGGACTGTATGGTATCTGTGCAGTTTCTATATACCGGGTGTTTCAAAAATTTTCAAAGATAGGATTTCTGTGTTAAATATATGACTTTTGCGGCATAGTATTACCAGTGTTGCCGGACACCAGAAAACCGTTGAATTGTCTTTAGTAAGCTGGTTAACTAATTTTTAATAATTAACTTTTCAACTATTGCAGTTAGGCGCCTACTTGGAATTAGAGATTTCTAGCCTGTCGTTAGTAATAGCCACATGAGTTTTTAGAATTTGTAAAATGCAATTACCCTTGGCGCTGTGGCACGGAAAAATTTGGCTTTTTCGACTACTTACGTGCACTGGAGGGCTTGCTTTGCCTGTGTGGTTACGAAAGTGCACGTATTTTTGCACGATGTTGCCAAACTTTGTCTACCCACAGCGGCGAGAGTAATTAAATTTTCAGAATTCTGAAAACTGATATGGCTATTACTAACGACTGGCTACAAATCTCTAATTGGAACTATGCGCCTAACTCTACTAGTTGAAAATTTAATTATTAAAGATTAGTTGACCAACTTACTAATTAAGACGATTCATCGGTTTTCTTGTGTCCACCAACACTGGTAATACTATGTCGGAAAAGTCAAGTTTTACCCCAAAGGCCTATTCTTGAAAATTTTTTAAAGTGTTCGCTGAAAGACCCGGCATATCTTCCACTATTTAGACATAAGGCTCATCTACACCCTGATTCCGCAATGCCTGCATGACTGCTGAGGTACCACTGAGTCAAATGCTTTCTCGTAATCAATGAAGGCTATATATAGGGGTTGGTTATATTCTGCGCATTTCTCCACCACCTGATTGATAATGTGAATATGATCTATTGTGGAATATTCTTTACGAAATCCTGCCTGGTCATTTGGTTGATTAATGTGTAAGGTTGCCCTGACTCTATGAGCGATTACCTTCGTAAATACCTTGTAGACAATGGACAGTAAGCTGATCGGTATGTATTGTTTCGAGTCCTTGGTGTCTCCTTTCTTATGAATTTTAATTGTTTGCGTTCTTCCAAGCTTCTGGTACGGTCGAGGTCATAAGCCATTGCGTATTGTTAGATGTGGGTCTCCAACCCCATAGCAGGCCACCAGTGTTGAGAGATTGCGCTTCGATCCCAACGCTGCCACCAGTTGTTAGATTTGGGCCCCTAATTCACTTGGGCCATCTTTCGCCATGCCGAGGTCCACGGGTTCCGGATCGGAAGTCTGCTGCTACGGGGTGACGAAGAACCGAGATGGGCTTTGAGGTGGAGAAGACTCTGAAAAGGGTTTATTTACACTTTTACAAAGTTCAAAAGTGTAAATCGGGAGCTGCCGATCACATGCCGAACCGCTCCTTAAATAGGGTTCCCTGTCCCCAGGTCCCTAGTTGGGGAATTTAGTTCATTTAAAATGCGTCCAATCACGGTGATGCCGATCACGTGTCCAGTCTTTAGGATCCGCCTACCAGGACGTCCTCAACAACACACTCTCGCCACTTCTGGCAAGTTATGGTCCGTGCTGTCCCTGCAGCAATGATGAAAAGCCCGAATGGAGGCCGAATCGGCGTCGAAGGTCTAACACCTGCACTGCACAGCGCTCCGTGGGAACGAAAGGCCGCCGCTGCACTTGCACAGGTGGTTGCACTTAGTTGAAGACAATTAGGGGAAGACGAGGTCTTTTCCGAAGCACGAGCATTCCGGCGTCGTTGGCTTAATCAAACACAGCCTTGTCTGCCGTGACTCGCTTGCAGCATCGCGCCGCCCGCCGCCTCCGCCGACACTTAGGGTAAAAGGAGGTCGCAACTGAAAAGGTTCGGCGCGGGATCCGTAAGCAAGTGCATCCTAATGAAAACAGAGCCTCTATACAGACATCCAACCGATTTGCGGCTCCTCCGTGGGATGAAAACGACTGGCCGGAGCTTTCTGAGCCCAATCCACCTGAAGCACCTGCCCAACAGTCGTACAGTGATAAAGTGCGCAAGGATCGCCGTCGCCTTCAGGCTACACAAAAGCACAGCATACTGAAACCTCTGCATGAGGACAAGGCTGCAGTTGAGGGCCAAATTGCACGCCTTTCAGCCGAGGTCTCTAAGCTACGGCAACGTCGTGAACTGCTTGCTCGCCGTAGACAACCAGCGGATCCCACTCCACATCAATCAACGCTGCAGCGTCTTCGAATGCGTCCATCTCATGCGTTTTTCGCAGACTCTACCAGGTCTTCTGCAGCACTGCAGGGTAACTCAACAACAATAAACAATTGACTGTTTGACATCCCTCCTCCGATTTATGGTAAACCAGTTATCTAACCTGACATCTGTTCTATTACAACGTTTGGAAGCCTAATCGAGAATGGCGAGTACACGTTGTTGTGGTGCGCTCCAGTGGAACTGCACAGGCCTCTCCACAAAGCTGGGAGAGCTCAAATCTCGACTTCGCATGAACAAGCTCCAGGTGTGAGCCCTGCTACTGCAAGAGACAAATGCCTTGCCATCCATTCCGGGCTTTAATGGATACATGTCTCCTTCAATGAACGACCATCGTGTGCACACTGCTGCCCCTCCGGGAAAGGCGGCAGTGTACGTTGATGCGCGATTTCCTCAAATTCGCCTCTCTTTAGAAAACTGGTGCACCTCATATCAAGAGGTAGTCGCAGTGGCTGTGAATCTTCACAAGGCAACTGTTATGGTCGTGTCATACTATGTAAGACCCATCGGTGGAGCTCCCTCCCGCATTAATCTGGGGTGGTTATTAACTCTACGACGACAACACCCAGGGTGGCCTATTTTAGTCGGTGGTGCCTTTAACGCCCCTCATCCGTACTGGGGGCACCCCACATCAAGCCCCTGTGGCAGGCGTGTGCGGGACACATACGCGGATGCGCTGTTTGTTTTACTCAATCATCCAGATTCAGCAACGCGTACTGTGCGCCATGGTCGCAGTCCAACATATGCTCCGGACCTTACGTGGTGGTCAGGACCCGGCCCTCCCTCGCGGCACCTGGAGCCAGACTGCTGAGGCAGTGATCACCATCCTATCATCATCGGTCTCCATCCACCATGGGCCCGCCGTAGGTGTCCTGTGGTCAATTGGGACACATTTCGCACCACCGTCGAAGATATCTCTCTCTGCAATCATCTACACTACTTGTGGACTGCATACAAACTGCGCTGAATAAGGCAAGTGCTGTCACCTGGACGGACGTGAATCGCCCGGCGGCGGATGTATAACTTCTTAACCTGTGGGCTGCTCGCCGACAAGCGGAGACGGCAGCTTCCCGAGACCCCACTTCTGCGCAAGCACGGACAAGGCTGAATTACCTTATTGCCAAGGCTTGCAGATATGAAAGCGATCTCTCGCGACGGCAGTGGCATCCGTGATGCGATCAGTTCTCGACAAAGTCATCGAATGCTGCTCTCTGGCGAACGTTCCGTGCATTGGAACATGGTTGCCGTCGTCCTGATGCAGCGGCCATAGCATGCTTCGCAGCTAACTTAGCTCCGGATGATTTCGCCAGAGAGGCAGCGTGGAAGTTTTTCCCCAAGTATGATGTGTTGCCTCCAAGGGTCAAAGGAGCCCTCTTGTCTGCCATTCTAGCATATGTCGATAAGCTCCCATCTACAGCCGACGCCGAGGGAATTGCAAGTCCATTTTCAATGCCCGTGTTGCTTGCAGCAATAGGTGAGGCCCGTCGGAAGACTGCGCCCGGTCCGGACTCCATTCCGTACGAGGTTTACAAGAACCTAAGTTCCGCTGTACTGCCTCAACTCCTCGCCACCAAAAACAAAGTATGGATATAAGGCGTCGTACCAGAAACCTGAAAATCGGCTATTGTGATCCCCATACCAAAGCCGGGGAAGCCGCCGACAGACCTCGGAAATTTCCGGCCTATATCGCTTACGCCAACATTGTGCAAGCTTACCGAAAAAAGCTTGCCACACGACTGTAGTGATGGCTTGAGCACCACGGTTTCTATCATCCTGCCCAAATTGGCTTTCGTACAACATAGGTACAGAAGATGGACTGGCTGTATTGGCGTCAGCAGTTCTGGCCTCAAATCGCAGCCACAATGTACGTACTGTGCTGGCCATGGACGTTGAAAAGGTGTACGATAATATCAGTCATGCTGCCATTCTGGAATCGCTTGACATGCTGCATTTCCCCGTTAGAGTGTGCAATTTTGTTAAATCCTTCCTTGAAGGCCGACACTTTGCCATATGTCTCAGTGGTGAGGCCGTCGGATCATTTGTGCCTCTTCGCGGCTTTCCCCAGAGAACGGCATTATCGCCAACATTATTTAATATTGATTTTATCCCCCTTGCTTGGCCCTTACACGATGTCTCAGAGATTACGTTCTTATTGTATGCTGATGACATAATGGTGTGGAGCACTCACAACGACCTGATGACTGAAGCACCAGCCCTGCAATCAGTCATAAATATTACGTCGACTTTTGCTTCTTCAATTCGTCTTCAGCTTTCAGCGATCAAAACCATGTTCATGTTAGTCGCCAACCGCTGGGGGCGCCGTAAACTCTCTGCAACGCAAATTCTCTATCTATCCGGAACTTCAGTTCAAGAAACTTCGACCGTAAAAATCTAGGGCTTGACAATACACGAGTCAGGAACAGGTACTGCTTGGCTTTCTCGGGCTAAAAAGCAAGCAATTCAGGTGTTGGGTCTGATTAGACGCATTGCTGCTAAAACAGGCGGAGCCCGCTCTCATTTTGCACGAAAGATGGTGCGGGCGGTTGGGCAACCGCGCCTCGTTTACCAAGCCCAATTCCAGCATTTGACGAGGACTCAGTGGGATCGCCTAGAAGCTGTTAATCGAGAGGAAATGAGGGTCATCACTTGCCTTTCCCGCATTACCCCGATCGTGGCGCTCCAAGAACATGCGCAGCTGAATACACTAGATGAGCTGGTGCAGCAACGACGTGATGCTCGCCGCCTAAAGTGAAACCTTACACACACAACGTGTGCACTCAGGGCATAGCTTCATCGCACTCCATTCTACAGCCGCCCCCGCCAGTTCTTCCTCCCTGGCGTTTTGTGTAGCTAAGCGACAACAAACGAATTGATCTACGGTCGGCCATCATCTACCCGCGCGGCATCGTCGTTTCGCGACCGAATTACAGAGCAAGACGCCAATCTGCCGCATAGCTACATCGTTGTGTACGTTGACGAAAGCATCCAGGCCTGCGAAACAACGGCAGTTTACTGTCCATTGCAAGCCTGCCCTGAACAAAACGTCAAGGTTTCGCCTCTCAGAACCTCCTTCCTCCTTCTGTGCGGAAATGCTCGCGGTTCAAGAGGCACTTTGCTCTGTGGCCGCCGTTCCCATGCTACCTAGGGCCCGCATTGTCATTCACACCGACGCCCATCACGTTAGACGCCGACTACAACGCGTCAGTCGCACCCCAGAAGTCTGCCAAGACATCCATCGTCTAGCGGCACGCATCCCGCAGCAAATCCGTATTGAATGGGCCCCGCGTGACTTCCTGAGCGCACGAAGCCGCGCAGATTCTGCAACCCGCCATTTGACACCAACCTCGTCTTTGCCTCGAGTCCTCATTCTGGATGACACCACCCTCCTTTTAACAAGAAAGGAACACCTCCGGCGCCGCAACACGTGCTCTAATTCCTCGTGTGCGGAAACCCTCCCCCGTGGTCTTACTCGTGCAGAGGAGGTTGCGCTTCGGAGGATACGGGTCGGGGTTGCCCTAAATCCAGCTGTGACACGCAAGTGGCTGCATTTTAAAGAATTATATCCCCGCCCCGGGTGTCCAGTCTGTAAGATCTGAGACTGTGAGGCGGGTATCCACCACCTGTTGTGGGTTTGCCCGGCGCTGAAGCCGACGAGAATTCGGCACCTGGCGGTGGTTTGTCTCTCACCGGACAATCCGGATTCCTATATTGCCTGCACACAGGGTCCACATGATCGTTCACTACTCTATTTCGTTAGACCAGCCCACCTTTTTTCATTTATTTAAGCATCCTCCTCATCGCTCATTTCATAATCTTTATGCCCTGAGGCAATCGCTTGAAAAAAAAAACGAGGTAGTTTCCTAAGCACGAGCATTCCGGCATCGTTGCTCGCCTTAATCAAACACAGCCGCGTCTGCCGTGAACTAAGAACCACGGTCCCGAGAGATGTTCCCAGGCAGCCGATGTCCATTTCACCCACGTAAACAACAGGGGGGGTCCCTCGTTGACGTCGCCACCTGCATTCGTGGCGCCGCAGCCACGCCGACGGCTCCTTGACGCCGACGGCTCCTTGAAGCGTCAGTCGATTGATGACTCCCAGTCGCTTGAACATTTTTGGCATGTTGGCGTTCTCCGTGACTAACAGTATAATGGGCGGCTAGCTTTTCTAGCGCAATCTGCTCTCCGTCTTTCAATCTATCTGTCGTTACCTGATCCTCACCAGCTGCTTTTCTTCTTTGCATTGCTCCTAAGGCTTTCTTTACTTCCTCTTTCGTTACTGGCGGGATGACGCATTGCTGTGCGCTACTGTCTCCTATGTTAGAGACAGAGGTTCTGATTACATTGGCTACTGTATTGAGTTGTGTAGAACTCTTCGGCTACGATAAGTATCTTATTGATGTTGCTACTGGCATTGCCTTTCTTGTCTCTAAGCGCATACATCTGATTTTTACCTTGTTGTAAACTTTGGAAAGCGCTGCGACAAGGGACACAAAGAGAAAGACCCCAAGCGCTTGTCATTCGTGTTTTTCTCTTGTTGAAGGTGGGGATCGGGGTCGCTTCTCGACACAACCTCGGTCAAGATGACGCCCGCTCCGACCCGCACAGGAGTGCCGCTGAGTGAAGGGGTTAATTCGTGGAGAAAGAAGACTTGGTTTATTTTACATATTTACAAGCTTTTGAATTCAGAAGTGAGCTGCTTCAACTGAATCTGGAGTCCAGCTTTATATACTGCGTCTTCCCTGAATTCCCCAGTTAGGGGACGCCCTCGCCGTGGTGGGTGTGGACAAAACTTCCACCCTCACGCACAAACAGACACCTCCGCACACATGGACACGCCCCTGGCATAAGTTGAGCCCGAGGGAGAGGGGTATGCGGCCAGGACCCCGCCGAGCTGGCAGGAGACGTCAGGTGGTCGGCCCGCTCTCCGCCGGCCGGTGAACTTCGAAGAATCCGAGGCGCAAAGCCGGAGTGCCCCGTCGGCAGATAATCCCCAGTTGTTCTGCCATTAGCGATGGCCGGCGAAGCCCGTGGACGAGTCGCTGTGGCGATCCGTTCCCACGCTGGAGCTGTGCCCGGGAAGCCAGGAGTAGTCAGGTCGGCAGAGACGTCGGGGAAAATCAGAAGAAAGCCGGAACCACTTCGCTGGCGGCGACAGCGACTCCTTTAAGGGATTTTCGCAGAACCCTGCTCCCCGCTTGTCCCACTCAGCAACGACCGGGCGAGCGCGGTAAATGCACCCGGCAGACACCTGGCGAGAGATGCTGTCTTGGTGGCAATCCTCGAGATCTGCTGGCGCCAATCCCAATACCAGATGGCGTCAATTCGTAATAACTCCTCGGCGGCCAGGAAAGTCTCGATCGGCGAGTGGTAGCAATCCCTTTCCGAGGAGAGATGGGCTGTTCTTGGGAATGGGATGGCCGGTTATCTTCTGCGAGCACCAGAACAACCCCCGAACCTCCCCCGACGGCAAACAGCGGCCGGTTCGGCCCCAGCAACAAGGCTCCACACGATGCGCAAGCACTCAGTCTCTGCCCCTGATCTACCAGGCTAATGCCCTCTTTACACGGGCAGCCTTAACCGTGGTTTGCTTAACTGCAGTTAAGGCGGTTAACCGCGGTTAGAGTTAACTGCAGTTCGCCGCGCTTACACACAGTTTAGCCATCTCGGTTAGTGCGACGAAACAGATCATGTGATACTCACCTCATTGAAGTTAAAACGTCGCCCACTGAGACGTATTATTAAACAGGGCTACGTTGAAAAGAACACATAAGAGGAAAAACGTTGTTTCTCGTGCTAAGGCCTGCTTAAAAACTTTTTTCTTTGTGCTTGTGGTTGTCATTAGCCGAAATCTAAACACAAGTTCTAAACAATGATCGAGGTCGACTTCGTAGCCGACTGCGCGTTCTACTTTGGCTACTTTAGCCTCTTCCCCGTGACTTCTTCCCCGTGACTGCTCGCTGCGACGCATCGCTGCTCACTGCTATCGTTGTTTATTTTCGTGGCTTTTCTTTCACAGTGAGTGCTGTGCTTGTGTAGTTAAGATCCTTCGGACGTCTTGTGTGTCAAGCCTATGTTGGCCTTTAGCAGGCCTGTCGTGAACGAGGGCGACGCTCAATTTTGGGCTGCGTTCGTGGCGCATCAGGCAGCGCTACAACGCCTGCGCGTACAGATGCTGGCGCTGAGCGCTGAAATTGCCATGGTGGAAGAGACGAGGAAGTGACACCGGGGGCGGCCGAAGCTCTTTTTGTTGGCGGCGGCGCACCTGTCCGTCCGTGAGCGAAATCTGTCGGCGTACCCGCGCCCAGACTCGTGGTACGAGACCACGCTTCCGCACCTTCCGGACAGCGGACTCCGAGAAAACTTTCGGATCAACCGCGGCACATTCCGGTACATGGTGGCTGTTTGAGGAAGCATGAGCCGGCAAGATACCAACATGCGGAAAGCGATTCCACTCGAGAAACGCGTGGCGATCGGCTTGTACCGCCTCGCAACATCAGCAGAAGAGCGCTGCTGCCAACTTTTTTGACGTGAGCACTGCGTCAGTTAATTTAATATTTAACGAATTTTGCAGCGTGTTTGTGGAGCAGTTGGAAGCACGATTTGTGCATTTCCCAACACCAGCTGAGCTTTACGAGCACATGTGTGAATTCACAGCAGCCTGTGGTTTCTCTCAAGGTGTCGGTGCAGTGGATGGCTGCCATATCGAGGTGTGGCCCTCAAAACAAGAAGCTGCTGAATAATACAATCATAAAGGGGTGGTACAGTGTCGCTCTACTTGCTGTCGTCGACCACACATACAGGTTCCTATGCACGAATGTTGGGAGCCCTGGTAGAAACAATGACCCGGCACTGTTTCAGAAGTCTCGACTGCCAGCTACTCTGGCTAGTGAGCTGTTCCGACAAGAAACGTAGCTCATTGAAGGTGTGGGAGTTGGCACAATTCTTCTTGATGATCAAGCTTTCCCCTTGAAGACGCACCTGATGAAGCTGTACCCCTTCTAGGTGCCTCTGGGTCCCCCTCACAGATCTTTAACTACCGGCTGCCGAGTGCCAGACCTGTTGTCGAAAATGCTTTTGGACGTGTCAAGGCACACTTTAGAATGGTGCTGAAGGGCCTTGAGTGTGACGTCCACAATGTCAGTTATGTGATCCGTGCTGCTTGTGTGCTGTACATTTGTGAGCAGCTCTGTGACCGCTGTGATTCAAGCTAGTGTGGTGTGGTGCAGAACGCTGATGAAAGGCGGCCTCAGCCGGTGTGCACAAGCAACCGGGAAGAGACGTCAGGTGTGGCCATCGGGAACGCCCTGGCCAAGCACCTTGCCTTGAGCTAGAACCCAGTCCGTGGGAAACTTAAGAGCAGGCAGCTCAGAAAGACACCTCTACCAAGAGGGAACAGCCCTGAACAGAGCTACGCACACATTATTGAAGGAGCAGACACTGGGTTCGGCTCACCTTCAATGGCTACCATTGCACGCACATGATACATACTCCCTACTGGTGTGAATGAAGGTTATGAAAGTTACAACGAATGTAATTTTAGTAACCTACATGTTCTTCATAAAATAGGTTTGGTTTATGGAGTTCAACATTCCAAAGCGGCTTGGGCTATGAGTGATGCCGTAGTGAAGGGCTGCATAATTTTCGACCACATGGGGGTTTATTAACATGCACTGACATTGCACAGTACACGAGTGTCTTGCTTTACACCTCCATTGAAAAGCCGCCGTCGTGGCCAGGCTTTCAGAAAATAGTCTTGCATTATATAGCTAATGTTAATTATTGGTTCTTGTTAAACTACTAAACGAAGTGGTTCGTACCAACTACTAGTACTACTTATGACAAACAAACCTTCACCTACATGCAACCATCTCTAATGAACCAATAATGATTTCATTACTTCCTGTAAACAAATCTCTTTCTTCAAACAGTTTTGCTCACAGACGATAGTAAAATGCCAGCATAAGCTTTCAATTTTTATATGATTCATTCTTGTTGAGCACTGCTGTTTATGTTGCTGTTTCATTGCCATTGTACTACCTTTTTCATTGTTGTTTGTGTCACATGGTCTGCGTATTGGCAGCTATTCTATCACTTGCTGTTTGCTTATAATTTTCGTGTATAACTGGCCATCGTCTTGCCACATTGCCAATCAGCAACTTGTTGGTACCTTGTCAAGCAGTACAAGCTTTTAGTCTTGCACTCATACTTCTGAAAGCAGAAGTACTTGCTGAGGCATTAGTTGGTTCATCATAAAGTTGAATGGCACAAAGGAACAAACACAGGAAGACACAGCAGTGGCGCTTTTTCTGTCTCTGTGTTTGTTTCGTTGCGCCATTCAACTTTATTCTGAAGGTAACAAAATCATGTCGGTCACAGTTGGAAGCTTCATATTTTTGCACACATCATCCACACACAAAGCAAACACAAAAATGTGACGTAAATGTGACCCAATGGTGAGGGCTTTGAAAGACTTACAGTGTGATAAATTTCATTACATTCCCATCCCAACTCATTAAACCAAAGTACGCTTTCTGTGCACAATTTCATGTCATTACTATTTTGCTGTTTAAATTCCCCACTGTTCTATAACTTGGCCCCCCCCCCCAAAAAAAAAACAGTTATGTTGCAAGAAAGATATCAGCCTTATAGCAAACAGTTCCTGCTGAACATGCAACAGCCATTGGTTCTGAGTGGAGAAGCAGGTGGAGTGTTACTGCGAGAGCAGCAGCAATGTACTTGCAACAGACTTGTTTGATTATTACACTTGTGTACCCTTGCAGTGTATGCATGGGCTCTGTTAAAAACTAATACTGCAAGCTACTACGGTAGCCAGCCCGCACAATACAATTCACTGTTTAAAACACAATACAAAACTTTCAGCAGTAAAAGATCTTTCATCTCATCACATGCTGTAATATCAAATAAATTCCAGCTGTTTTGATCACTCTTTATTGAGCGAGTCATTGTTTTCTTTGTTGTCTAGAAATTTTGCTAGCAGTTGCACCATGCTTGCATTTATGGCATTCGCTTCCTTCTGGAGGTGCACTATTATCTTGAGCATTTTGTGTGCCTTGCGGTCGGCCTTTGCTGCTGCCTCGCTTTCTCCTTTATGGACGGCATCTAGCTGCTCCATAGCAGATCCTTGTCGCTTGTGGCGGCTCTTTTGGGGTTCCCTTCTTTTGGCGCTTATGCCAGCACCGGCACTGCTGCTTGCCCCTGCTGTGGCATTGTGCTTACGCCAGCACTGGCTCTGTTTGTGTCGCCGCTGCTGCTGCCTGTGCTTTGCAGTACAGGTGCTGCAGCACTGGCACTGCAAATGGGGGAGCTGGCCGCAAGTTGTGCGAGGTCATCTCTTCTGCTTCCTTCAGGCAGGCTGTCCTCCCATGACAGGAGCACTTCCGAGCCGTGTGGTGCCTCATTGACAACTGGCAGCTGAAAATGATGAAACATACAAGACAACATGTTATCATCTCAGAAAAGATATTAAATGTGTCTTCATGTAATGCAATCATCCGCTTCCATAATATATATGACAAAAACACTAACTCATGATGGTCAATCTGGAAAGAAGGCAGCGGTTCAAATTTTTGTTTTCCTGAACATAACTAAATAGATATACGAAGATCCAGACATGTACATCAGCATTCCCTAGCCCCAACTTTTCGCATGAACCAATGGGTTCAGTTCAGTTTTTTCCTGAATACTGTTGCGGAGTGCAATCGCCTTCCTTTAGGTTTATGTGACTGAACCTGCAATTGAGTGTATTTTATGTGAAATGGCAATAAATACAGAAAGCATGCACAAAGAGCTTATAGACAAAAACGCAATTCAATACAGATTTTACTTATATACTTCGAACGTAAACAGCGCAAAAAAGGACAACCACAGAAGAGGACACTACAGAAATAAAGCTTCTCTTCTGTGGTTGTCCTTTTTTACGCTGTCGTTCATTCCTAGTATGAATCACCAACTAGCCCACCACTTTGTTTTATTGAATTACTTGGGCATTACAGATATCACATAGAAATTTATTATCTACTTTGCTACTTCCCTTCAGTGTCCCTGTAGAGAAACAACAGTTTGCAATATCAGCTTACGATCCAAAGATTGCTGTATTACTCCACTTTATTCAAGCCCAGTTGCTAATAGAATCAATGAACGACGATGAGTATCTACAAGAGAGAAGGATGAAGGTGAAGCTGCATATGAACAGGTGTGAAAGATGAATTGTCATACAGCAGTAGCAATATTAATATATCACGCAAATAAAGGCACCAAAATTGTGGTGCATACCATAACTTCATCTTACTAGAGACTTAAGTTGTATCCATCTGCAGTGTGTGCCTCTTGACATATGATTTCGACCTGAAAAAAAGGACGTAACCTAAACCAGCAATGCACATTGAACTCCCTGTACAACAAAGCGTTCTTTGCCCTGGCATGGTAACATTAAGTATATGGGGAGACAACCAGCTAACTACCAATATGTATAATTGCTAGAAAAAAAACAAGGACTTATGAACGAGCAGTGGGAGTTGCTTGGCTAGTTGGTTCACGTTTCATGACAAAGAACAACAGCACAAGGAAAAAATGTAGACGTGGAGGCCAGTGCCCATGTTTGTGGGAGTGGTTTACACAACTGCTTGAGTCTGTTCTTTATTATCTATTGTTGGCCAGCATTTTATAATGAGTATAAGTTCCGCACTGAGAAATGAGCAGCAGTATAATTCTGAAGTGATCTGAACGACAGATTACACGCAATGGTATAAATCACAAATTACCTCTAATCTTTCCACGACTGGCCCATCATCGTTGATGGGAAGGCAGCCGAGGAAACTGGAGCTGCCAGTAGAAGATCCATGGGACACGAGGCGACCCAGTTGAAGTGCCTGTCCGTCTCAGCTGCCTGGACAAATAAAAATGATATGAGGTATTAAATGTGTTGCTAAAAAAAAACATTTGAAGGCTGTGATCACAGCATTTCTCTCAGTGGATTAAGCTTCACTGTACACATTCTCAATGCAAGAATAAAATTCATACATGTGTCTAATGAACATGCACATGTACTGGTGAAATTAATGCATGCAATTTACATTTGCAATGTGGCTAAACTACATCCTGCTAGTTGCTGCTTTGCAATTGAAGCCACGACTGTGCATTATGGTTCAACTATTGTCATAAAGTAAAATCGCAGTACACTGTACTGATGGGCGACTTCAATGCGAAGGTGGGCAAGAAGCAGGCTGACGACCACGCGGTAGGTGACTATGGGATAGGCTCTAGAAATAGCAGGGGAGAGTTATTAGTCGAATTCGCGGATAGAAATAATTTACGGATCATGAATACCTTATTCCGCAAACGAGAAAACAGGAAGTGGACCTGGAAGAGCCCCAATGGTGAGATTAAAAATGAAATCGACTTCATACTATGCGCTAAACCTGGCATCATTCAGGATGTGGCCGTCCTCGGAAGGGTGCGTTGCAGCGACCATAGAATGGTAAGGTCTAGAATTAGCTTAGACTTGAAGAGGGAACGGAAGAAGCTAGCGAAGAAGAAGACCATTAACGAGTTAGCCGTAAGAGGGAAAGCACAGGAGTTTAGGATAGCGCTGCAAAACAGATATTCGGCTTTAACTCAGGAAGACGATCTTGATGTTCATTCAATGCACGATAACCTGACATCAATAATTACGGAGTGCGCAGTAGAAGTAGGCGGTAGGACAGTTCGAAAAGATACCGGGAAGCTATCTCAGGTGACGAAAGATCTGATTAAGAAGCGCCAAAACATGAAGGCATCTAACACTACCGATAGAATAGAACTAGCGGAACTATCAAAGTTAATAAATAAGCGCAAGGTAGCCGACATAAGGAAGTTTAATATGGAGAGAATCGAGCATGCTATAAAGAACGGAGGTAGCCTAAAAACAATGAAGAGGAAACTAGGCATAGGTAAAAACCAGATGTATGCATTAAGAGACAAGCAGGGCAATGTCATTAGTAATATGGATAAGATAGTTAACGTAGCCGAAGAGTTCTACACAGACCTGTATAGTAGCCAATGTAATCAGAGCGCTAATGAGAAAGACAGCAGTGCACAGCAATGCGTCATCCCGCCAGTAACGAAAGATGAAGTAAAGAAAGCCTTAGAAGCAATGAAAAGGGGAAAAGCAGCTGGGGAGGATCAGGTAACAGCAGATCTGTTGAAGGATGGAGGGGACATCGTGCTAGAAAAACTAGCCGCCCTGTATACGCAATGCCTTATGACCTCGACTGTACCAGAAGCTTGGAAGAATGCAAACATTATCTTAATTCATAAGAAGGGAGACGCCAAGGACTTGAAAAATTACAGGCCGATCAGCTTACTATCCGTTGCCTACAAAGTATTTACTAAGGTAATCGCTAATAGAGTCAGGGCAACGTTAGACTTTAATCAACCAAATGATCAGGCAGGCTTTCGTAAAGGATATTCCACAATAGATCATATTCACACTATCAATCAGGTGATAGAGAAATGCGCAGAATATAACCAACCTCTATATATAGCTTTCATTGATTACGAGAAAGCATTCGACTCAGTGGAAACCTCAGCAGTCATACAGGCATTGCGTAATCAGGGGGTAGAAGAGCCTTATGTCAAAATACTGGAAGATATATATAGCAACTGCACAGCTACTATAGTCCTCCATAAAGTCAGCAATAAAATTCCAATAAGGAAGGGCGTCAGGCAAGGAGACACGATCTCGCCAATGCTTCAACAGGGTGAGTTGTTGGGCTAGTTGGTGTTCGGATTTTACAGGCATATTTTTAGCGCAAAGGACGGGACGAGAACAGACAAGACGAGCACGGGCGCTACTGACAACTGCTTTATTGAAGAAAGATCGAGGCATATAAATACATATCTGGCCTGCGCCAGCGCTACCTAACAAGGAACTTGGAATCACAGCAGATGACGCGATAGGAAATTGATCTCAGCATTATACAAAACGACAGACGTGTCACTAACGCAGTTCTGACCCCCTTTCCTGATAAAGAAAGCTTCCAAAGTTTCACGGGCAGTTTTTTGACAACTTCTGCCAAGGATTGAAGCACTCCGGAACCGTGGCTCACACTTGGTGCAAGCAATGCAGTGGGCAACTAAATTCGTGCGTTCCTTATTGTAGATATCTTTAGCATGCTCCCGGAGTCGATCGTTTACGCTGCGCCCTGTCTGGCCGATGTACACCTTGCCACATGACAGGGGAATCCTGTACACGACGTTCATAGCGCACTGCACAAACCGTTTTTCGTGGTTCTTTTTACAGCCCCTTTTTTTGTCTTCGCAAGTAATGCGGCGGCTCAGCTGAGCAAGTTTCTTAGGGGCTGAAAAAACCATAGGCACGTCAAACCTATTAGCCACCTTTTTCAGGTTGTGGGATACCTTGTGCAGGTACGGTACCACTTCCGGATGGTCAGCAAAAGCCGGAGTGCTTCAATCCTTGGCAGAAGTTGTCAAAAAACTGCCCGTGAGACTTTGGAAGCTTTCTTTATCAGGAAAGGGGGTCAGAACTGCGTTAGTGACACGTCTGTCGTTTTGTATAATGCTGAGATCAATTTCCTATCGCGTCATCTGCTGTGATTCCAAGTTCCTTGTTAGGTAGCGCTGGCGCAGGCCAGATATGTATTTATATGCCTCGATCTTTCTTCAATAAAGCAGTTGTCAGTAGCGCCCGTGCTCGTCTTGTCTGTTCTCGTCCCGTCCTTTGCGCTAAAAATATGCCTGTAAAAAATCGCCAATGCTGTTCACCGCATGTTTGCAGGAGGTATTTCGAGGCCTGAATTGGGAACAGTTGGGAATAAGAATGAATGGAGAATACCTAAATAATCTGCGATTTGCTGATGACATTGCCTTGCTGAGTCACTCAGGAGGTGAACTGCAAATCATGATCAACGAGTTAGACAGGCAGAGCAGATCGATGGGTCTAAAAATTAAAAGAGTAGAAAACTGAGCTAGTTGGTTCATTCTTCTTGGTGAGAACAGCCTCAATCTAAAAATTAACATGCAGAAAACCAAGGTAATGTTCAACAGCCTAGCAAGGGAACAACAGTTCACAATTGCAGCGCGAGCCTAGAAATTGTGCCGGAATACGTCTACTTAGGGCAGGTAGTGACAGCTGATCCGGATCATGAGAGGGAGATAACTAGAAGGATAAGAATGGGGTGGAGAGCATATGGCAAATTCTCGCAGATCATGAGTGGCAGTTTACCAATTTCCCTCAAGAGGAAAGTGTACAACAGCATAATCTTACCGGTACTCACCTACGGGGCAGAAACGTGGAGGCTAAGGAAAAGAGTTCAGCTCAAGTTAAGGACAACGCAGCGAGCCATGGAAAGAAAAATGATAGGTGTAACGTTAAGAGATCGGAAGCGGGCAGAGTGGGTGAGGGAACAAACACGGGTTAATGACATCCTAGTCGAAATCAAGAGAAAGAAATGGGATTGGGCAGGGCATGTAATGCGAAGGCAAGATAACCGCTGGTCTTTAAGGGTAACGGAGTGGGTTCCAAGAGAAAGTAAGCGTAGCAGGGGGCGGCAGAAGGTCAGGTGGGCGGATGAGATTAAGAAGTTTGCAGGCAAAGGGTGGATGCAGCTGGCAAAGGATAGGGTTAATTGGAGAGACATGGGAGAGGCCTTTGCCCTGCAGTGGGTGTAGTAAGGCTGATGATGATGATGATGATTGTCATTCTAGCAACATCTTACTTGGTTAATTTCTAGATTTATTTTTTTCATATATCTTTCCCAGGCTGCACTGTGTATACTACTTCACAAATGCTGCTAGTACACAGTGAAGCCTGGTAAAGAAATATGAAATAAATATAGAAATTCAATTAACTACATTGTTGCTCTAGCAGGTGGCCAGAAATAGCGACGCGTATAGCAATGCTGTCAGCGCTGCAGCTCGCAATTTGCAAATAAAAACGACGAACAACACGTGTGTAACGAGGAAGACGAAGTTTGCATGCAGCACCGTGCACGCGTGCTGCTCCTGTCTGAGGTCGTTACTCCTGAGTTCTTACTACCTCAACAATGCATTCTCAAGATCCTCTTCGACACTCCAGAACTCTGCGACGACGGCGAAGAGAATCGACGTGTTGCTCCAGCGACAACACATGCTACTGTAGCACATGCGAGGCTGACGTAAGCAGTTCAGCTGCACTATGAAAACAGCGCCGAGCAGGGACTCCGGAACAGGGGGGGCAGGGGGGGCGGTCGCCCCCCCAACATTTATCCAGGGGGGGCGCCGCCCCCCCCCCTCTCCTCACTTTCCGACCGCTTACGCTGAAATCGAATTTTCGATAAGTGCTGAAGTTCTAGTGCTTTATAATTTTAAAGAATATTGACATAGTACAGAGATGGCCAACAAACAAACAAATATCATTCAGCACACACAAATGCCAAATTCCCATCATAGGAAACAAATGTAACCTTCCCCCCCCCCCCCCCCCCGAAAAAAAAACAATATATCCTCGATATATTGAAAAAGTTAAATATACTAAACTCTCCTTTCCTATCTCACAACGAATCCAAGAAAAAATCTCAACACTAACAATTAACCTCAGCCGATTCACAGGACACACTTGAGGTATGGCACCAAAACACCTAAAGGACGTTTACACCAGGGCGACTGAACGCTTCATTCTGTACTCCAAGTCTGGTACAAACAAACATCACAAGTGCACAGGAAACTACAAACTATCCAAAGCTTCCCTCAGAATCACCAAAGCCTTCAGAATAACACCTAACATAGCCCTCCCAATACTTGCAAACGTACCCACCATTCACAATATTCGAAAGATAAAACGCACTTTTCAACGCCCTTAATAACAACCCTTCCTTTAAAAACGACACCCTCACTATCCCCCCTTCAGTCATCACCACGAAAATGGACCTCCACCTCACCCACCCAACGCAACGCATCAAAATCAACTACTCTTCCGGGCCCCTTACACCATCAGACCTGCATATTTACACCGACGGATCGAAAACAGAGGCATGCTGTGGCCTAGCATATAACGTTCTCACAATCGAATCACACAGTATAAACTATTTAAACTTTCTGAATACAGCTCTAACTTTGAGGCCGAGGCTGTGGCCATCATCAAATCCATTGAATACACAAAAGCCACCACTTCCCAATCAAAACACCATCCTCGCCGACAGCCTCTCAACACTAAAAGGGGCATTTGAAAAGGGGCAATCGTGCCAGGGGCTTCTGAACTCGGGGCTTTTGAAAACGGGGCAAATGCAGCGGGGCATTCGGCGCGGGGCATTTGACACGGGGCTTCTGACATCGGGTGCTTTCGTGCACCACCCGGTGGAAATATCAAGTGCAGAGATACGTTTACTGCAGCAGCAGCAGCACTGCGGGCAATGTTTAAAAGAAAGATACATGTATCAATTTAAAATAGAAACCAAGGCATTTATTAAAAGGGAAATTTTTCTTGAATAATGCAAAAAATAACAAAGAACCATAGTCCCAGGTATATCAAACATAATTCATCGAGCAAATAGGAATTATTAAAACAAATGTCAAGTACAAACAGTTGAAAGAAGGTGAAGTCTAATAATACTTTTAAAGGAACGAATAGTTTTAAAATCCTGAGGTAAGGTGTAATGAACGGGAGTTTGATTAAAAACTGAGGGAGTATGAGTCTGAGTATGAGTATGAGGGCGTGTGAGTCTGAGGGAGTATGCGTCATGTTTAATGAATTTTGTATTGAAATAATTCAAGTTTGACTTTATTTCTTTGGAAACAAACACAGCAGTTCGAAGTAAAATTATGTCTTCTAAACGAAGTATTTTGGAATCTACTAAGTAATGCAACGTGTGATCTTCAGTTCTTAAACACTAAATGGCACGAATCGCCCTTTTTTTTTTTTACAACGAGGAATGAAGTAGTATTCTGTTTTGTCGTGGTGCACCAAACTAACAAACAATACTGGAGTCGAAATTCTATAAGCAAATAGTACAGGAATGTTTTAAGCCAGACAGGTAAAAGATTTCTATATTTGTTGATGATACCGAAGGACCTTGAGAGGCTATTTTAAGTTCGCTACGTGGGCATTGGAATGCACGTGGAGCCAGTTTTTGCGGGCGCCAGGCGACGCGCTTTCAGACGGAGCGGCGAGCGCCGCTGTTCCGTCGGCTAGCCAGAGAGACCCATTCTTGGGGACAAAACAGGTTGTTGACCCTACGGTGGTGGCGGGACGTGCTCTTCTGGGAACAGGGGGACGGAAAGGACGCAAGGGAGAAGATAAGGTTGTAGAGACAAGGTCCGATGTCATTCATCACACCCGACCGCAATGTCTCCACCAGACGAGCGAGTAACAACGAAGAGTGTACGAAGAGATCAGTTCGCGAGGGTCAGGGGCACCGCACCGCCATGCCAATATATGGTTTGCATGTGACGTCACGTCCGGCGGCGCGCGCTGCGGTGGACATGTTGGTGCAGTCTGTGCGGAGTCGGTGGAGTGCGTATCGCATGCGTTTCCTCGCTAGTGGTAACACGTGCAATTTTGTTGCCTTTTGTGTGGCATGCCGCCGCTTCTCAGTAAGCAGCCTTTAGACGCTACCTACCGCTTAGATCTTACGGGGTCGGAGCGGGTTCGGTATGCGGAAAAAGTGCGTCTCTGCGATAATATCGACCCGTTCATGCTGCGGCCGGGAACGGACACAAGCGATGTCGACATATTTCCAGAGATTTGTTACGGTGACATCGTCAATTACCTTGTTTTTTCTGCAAGCTTTCTGACCCTTAAAGAAATGAAGGCGTTTAAGTCCACCGAGGCGCATAATTATTTCACTAGCGGCTGGGTGAAGGGACTGTCGGCAAAACAGCTGCAAGGGGACAAGGTGCTTCTACTTTATTTGAAAAGTATTTATTTGAAGTGTGTTTCATACACTTCAGGAAGGAGGCCAAAAGGCGTGGTGCCTGACGAGGGCCTTCCTCCCTGGGGGTAAGCAAACTGCACTCGGCACATACACACACAAAATAAACAAATACAATAAATGTAGCGGTCGCCATTACACTTGCTGGCATGTTAAAAGAAAAACAAAGGAAAAACTGTACAACAATGTTAAGGTATCTTCGAAGTTAAGATGCGTGCTGTTGGGTCACAGGGAATTATAAAAAGGAAAAAATATATATACAATCATGTTGACTGTTATCAATTTATAATATGTCACAGGATGTACCGGTTAGTCATGTAGTCAACAGTGCAATCACTTTTCTCTTGTATATTTTTTGAGTTCTGCATTGATGGAGGAGGTCATGAAAATTTCTGTTTTCATTCAAAAAGGTAGTCATCTGATATCTAATCGTTTGGAATCCGTAATTTGTTCTTGATTTTGGTGCTCTTATTGTCATGTGTCGAAGGGGATATGGGTTTTGCGGTAGTTCTGGTGTTGCACAAAAATTAGTTTCAAGGTGAAATCTGTTATATGTTTCAAGTGCTAGCCGAAGAGTTTTTAATTGAAAAATTGTCAGTAACCCCAAGCTGTTCCACCACGAGTTAGTGCTATCCAAGTAGCCTAGATTAGCAATTGCTCGTATGGCCTTTTCCTGTAGTAAAAACAAAGCATTTAAATTAGTCTGTGTTGAGTCTCCCCATATCAGTAAACAATAGTGAAGATGTGAATGAATTAAACGGAAATAAAGTTGCTGTTTGAGCCATACTGGCAATAGAAGTCTAAATTTATTTAGAAGGCCCACTGATCGCGAATTTTTTTTTCTTACATGATTAATATGGTCAGTCCAGAACAGGTGTTCATTAAATATAACTCCAAGGATTTTTATTGACTGTACTCGTTGTAAAACATTCGAATTGTATAATATGATTGGCTCATTATCTATGACTTTATTTTTAGCTCTGAATATTACATACTTCGTCTTCGTGATGTTTAGTTCTAAGCTGTTGGCCCTCAACCATAACGTAAGGTTTTCTAACCAGAGATTAGCTCTACATTCTATTGCTTGTAAACTCGCGTCATGAAAGAAAATATTTGTGTCGTCAGCGTATAAAACTGTTTCGGAGGAAGGAAGAATATTAACAATGTCATTTATGTGAACTAGGAATAGAATAGGACCCAGTATTGAGCCCTGTGGCACACCAGTGCGTATAAGGCCGTGGCTTGAAGGTATGTCGTTAATCATTGTGAATTGTACTCTGGATGATAAGTAGCTCTGAATAAGATTAAGTGCGGAACCTCGTATCCCATAGAATTGTAATTTGCGCAGTAAAATTTTGTGACAGACCGAGTCGAAGGCTTTTCTAAAGTCTAAGAATAGTCCAAGTGTAAAAATTCTGTTTTCTATATTGTTAATTATTTTATCCTTTTTGTGAAGTAAAGCTTTTTCCGTAGATTTCCCTTTCTGAAAGCCATATTGTTCTTTCGCAATAGATCCGGTCTTAATGAAGTACGAAGTAAGGCGGGTATTGATGACTTGTTCAGCAATTTTTGAGAAGACCGGTAAAACGGATATTGGGCGATAATTGTTAGGATCATTATAGCTTCCTGTCTTATGTACCACACAAACTCTTGCTATCTTTAATTTATCTGGACACCTGCCTTCTTTGAGCATTTGGTTGCATATATGGGACAACAAAGGTGCGATAATATCAGATACGGCTTTCACTACCTCACCCTTGATGTTATCAGCTCCAACGGAGCAGTTATTTTTTAGACGTATTATATACGAAGAGATTTCGGCTGTAGTTGTTGGGGAAAGAAATATCGAAGGCTTTGGTATGCCTTTAAGATATGCCATTGGATCAGTGCATGTTGTTTGCGCAGACTGATTTTCACTAACCGTCAGGAAGTGTTCGTTAAACATGTCTGATAAGGGACGACCTCTGAGTGGAACGCCATCTACCACAATCTCTACTGGAGTTGGCTCGGTTCGTTTTGGTACTAAATTGTTGTATGACCTCCATATCTGATTAGGGGCAAGTTTATTAGCGAACGCTTTTGCGTAATATTCCTGTTTTGCGGTTTTTAGATCACTGTTGAGCTTATTCCTTACAGCTTTATGCAAGTTTAGTATATTGATGTCCTTGTGCTTCAAAAAATCAGCAAAAAGATTGTGTTTTTGCCTTATTCTTTTGTACAGCTCTTTCGTAACCCACGGTTTCTTAGACTTTTTGTACCTAGAGCGGCGGACTAGAGGAAAGGCTTCATAATAGGCATCTTGAAATTTTTTTTCGAAGACATCGTAACAGCAATAACCATAATCTAAGGGGGCACTGTTTTGATGGGGCCGCGAATATGGCAGGCAGATTTACCGGCGTGCAGAAAAGGATCACGGACTCTGAACCGCGGTCAATATTTGTACACTGCAGTAACCACTGTCTAGACTTGGCACTCCAGGAGGTCGCAAGGAACTGCGAGGTTGTCGGCGATGCTCTGAACATTGTAAAGGATGTTTCCCATGCAATACTCGAATCTAAAAACAGGAAGACTGTTTATTCGAACGTTGTCCTTCCTCCGGGTAATGATCCGCCTGAATCTCCGCGCCTAACCGCCGAAAAGGCTCAGTGATCAGTGGAACCAATTTCAGGGGTGCCTTGGTTCCCCGACTCGTTGACATGCGTCACACGACTTCACGTATCGCTCCACGTCTTTGAAGCACGTACCTGGCCAGCAGTACTGCATTAAATGTCGCTCTTTCGTTTTGTTGATCCCCAAGTGTCCCGACCAGCTGTTCTCATGACACAAGCTCAGAAGGTCCGTGCGGTATTTTTCCGGAATTACTAGCTGATCAAACGTCTTGCCTTTGCGATCTCTGTAGTGCCTGTACAGCAGTCCGTCTTTTTCGAGTATCATGATGCTACGCCTCGCTATGCCCTCTTCCGCGGTAGCATGCAGGCGCCTCAAACTAGGGTCGTTATTTTGCTCTGCCTTCAGCATCTCTGTCTATTTCCAAAAGCCGCTCTAAACTGCGCGAAGTTGGGCCCGATACTGACGCTCCGGCGGGCTCTATTTCCTGCGGTTCCCTTGGCGCTGCAGCTGCGTTGATGTCGCCTGATCTAGGGACAACCTCGACCCCTTGTTCAGCCCCTAGGTTTGGCTCCATGATTTTAGGTTCTGCTCTGATTTCCACCTCTCCCTGCCCCAGGTCCTGTGTTAACTGAGCGGCGAGCTGGCGGGTTTTAGAGCGCGTTAGTGGCTGTACTTTTCCTTCTCCAGAGAGCTGTCCTCGCTCACGCAACAGCCGGTCGGACCGGTTTGAGAACAGATAAGGATATTCAAGCGGAACTGTTTTCGAGACGGCTGACTCCGTCATCGTAGTTTTCCAAACGGACCTGAAATCTTAACCCTTACCATAGGTAGGCAAACACTGGGTTCCTCCAACATCTGTTTAATCCATGTTCTCCCGTGAAATCCTCGGACGTAACATAGGATGGGTGCACTACATCCATCGTAGCCGCACTGTCCCTGAGCACCTTACAAGGCTTTCCATTTACTTCTAACTCATGAAGGTAGGGGCGTAATAATAATAATAATTGGTTTTTGGTGGAAAGGAAATGGCGCAGTATCTGTCTCATATATCGTTGGACACCTGAACCGCGCCGTAAGGGAAGGGATAAAGGAGGGAGTGAAAGAAGAGAGGAACAAATAGGTCCGTAGTGGAGGGCTCCGGAATAATTTCGACCACCTGGGGATCTTTAAGCAGTTCTAGGATTTCATCACTACCGTTTACGTACCAGAACACCATTCGCTGGTTTCTACATCTTGCAGCGATGTGCCCTGTTTTTTGGCAGTTATAACACCGCAATGGTTGCCTGGCCTCGAACTCCTTTTCCCGCGCCTTTTCTACCCCTTCGTCCTTCGTTTGACCGTCGCTCTTCTCTGGAGCCTTTTCGGTAACCTTTTTTGTGCTGCACCCTGCCCCACGTTTCCATTTAGAGCCGGCCGTCTAGAAGAAAAATATTTTCTTGAGGTAGTTCCTCTTTCTGACTGGCCTTCCTCCGCATTCACCTTTCTCCGCGTCGAGAATTCGTCTGCGAGTTGAGATGCTCGCTCGACTGTCTCTACCTTTTCTTCGTCCTGCACCGGTAGTTTTACGGACGGCGGAATGCTGCGGAAAAACTGCTCCAGACAGACGCACTCAACTACCTTGTCCTTGCTTTCGTACACGCCTGCCCCCTTGTCACTCTACAAGGTTGATTTTCATTGTGTACGCAAAGTCCGCATAATTCTCATTGCTTTTTTTTTTGTTGCCTACCTAAAACGCTGCCGAAATGCCTCATCTGAAAGGCGGTATTTCTTCAGTAGAGCTAATTTCACCTTTTCATAATTTTCCGCATTCTGTTCGCTAAGCCTGGCGATCACATTAGCCGTCTCGCAGGTTAAAAGACCTAGCAGGTGTTGTGACCACAAATTTTCTGCGATTCTGCTGTTTTGGTACGCCCTTTCATAGTTAATTAGGTACATGTCACGGATCTCCCCGGAGAACACTCGGACCTAAAGAACTGACTAGTAGACAGGTGCACCCACACAGACGCACATTTAATACACCCTACGTGGCACACACTAGAACACAAAACTAGCAAAACTAACAAAAAACAAAAATATTAAAAATACACACGACTCGGTAACCTCTACCAGCGTCTACTATTAGCGTTCTACTGTTAGTGGTCTGCGTTCGTGCTCACGGTTGGTTCGGTACTGCTGCGGCGTTGTATGGGTCCAGTAGCCGGCGTCGAGACGGCGTTCGACGTGCTTGGGCTGGCGTCGCTGGCGGCGTCGCTGGCTGCGTCGTATAAGCTCCCGGTCCAAGCTCCCGTGGAGGCGATGCCGGTGTTAATGGCGTTGGGGGCACCACCCGGAGGGGTGGCAACAGCGCTGGAGACACCGCTGTCCGTAGCAGGTGGTAGCGTCCTCAGTTAACTCCCCGGAACGGGCTCAGGCACGGCAGAAAGTCCACGATGCGAAGCCGTAGAACGCGAGCTCACCGGAGCAGTAGCCGGCGTCGCTCTCTTCCAGCCGAAGTGTCCCTGACCTGCCGGAGCCTCCGCTTCTGTGTTCTTCCCCCCCGTGCCTCGCTCTCCCTCGCCCTTTTATAGCCTTGGCGTTTGTCCACGTAAGCCTTGTCGTCGTCTTCTCTCTTTCTCTTCTCCACCAATCATCTCTCTCCACCTCACCGAATGCTTCTTCATCTTCTTTTATTCTTCGGTTAATCCAGGTCGTCTTCTTCACACCTCTTTCCTTCATAATTTTATTTTAGACTCCTTATTATATATGACAAGAGCCCCTGTCTCAAAAGTTTTTCCATGAAAAACTGCTCACGTCATACTCATCTTCAAGTCATCCACCGACTATCTTCTGTGGCGATTCTGTACCTAGCACACAACACACCGCAGATGTCCCGCACACACCAAAAGCACACCACTAACACAACACACCAAACTGCACTACGGGACCTCATTCTACCTTTCTTCTTTCACTCCCTCCTTCATCCCTTCCCCTACGGCGCGGTTCAGGTGTCCAACGATATTTGAGACAGATACTGCGCCATTTCCTTTCCCCCAAAAACCAATTATTATTATTATTATTATTTTCAGAACATTGACATACCACTGCCGTTGTCCGTACAGAGTCCTTAATAAACATGTTGATGTCCACAACACACTCCCTTGTATAATCACATAACAACAACAACATCATCAACAACAAAATACATCCAAGAAATACATAGAGTTGTTCAGTTGGCTCTACTCATGAAGTCATGGAATAGCGTCAGGATAACGGGTGGCCACGTCAACCAGAGTAAGCACATATCTATTGCCTTTGGGCGGATACTGGAGAGATTGGCCCCACAATGTCAACAGCCACTCGCTGAAACGGTAGGTCGATGCTTGCCATCTTGCCCAGAGGTACGGGACCAACTCTTCCTTTCGGAACTGTGCGCTGGCACATGTCACATGACAGAACAGCGCTTAACGTCACTCTGAACACGCGGCCAAAAGAACTCCTCGGTGATCCTAGGCGCCGTTTTTTGAACACTGGTGTCCGGCGTCATGTCGTAATCGTAGCACGGTCTCCCGCATATCTCTCGGTAACAGCAGCTGTTGGACCCGCCTTCCTGAACTAAATATGCATTCGCTGTGCAGAAGACCATTTACCAATTGATATTCGAATGACGTACGGCTCTTCTTTCTTTTCACTTTTTCCCTGACTTTCAAAGCAGGCCTTCAAGCTCGGGTCTTCGTTTTGCCTAATTGAAATTTCGTCCGGAGTTACGCTCAGGAACATCATAACAGGAGTAGAGAGCGGACGCTGCGTTGCTCGCGCTGTCGCTTGAGCTCTTGTCTGCACTGTCGACGAGATACTGACCGCACCCGTCTGAGCTGTCGCGGGCCTTTCCTCCTTTGGATGCTCTTCAACATCGATGGATGGATGGAAAAACTTTATTTTCGTCAGAGAGCATGTGTGGACGATTCCGTGTCAGATGGCCATCAACCCATGGCTGACGGCGACCTGGGTGGCCCACTCCACGGCCCTGGTCTGGACGACCGGGTCTGAGCTGGCCAACACGGCCTCCCATTGCTCGAGGGAAGGATCACGCATAATGTCCGCCGGTGGCGGTGCTATGCTACAGCTCCATAATATGTGGTCATAGGTTGCCAATTCGTGACACCATTTGCACTCCGGCTGAATGTCCGGGTAGATTTCGCTCAATACGTATGGGTTGAAGAAACATCTAGTCTGCAATCGTCGCCAGACGCATTCCTGCGCCTTCACCAAATGCTTGTCCGGGGGTGGGTAAATCCTCCGCTCAAGTCTGAAATGATTAGTAATGTCATGAAAGGATACCAGCCCATCTCTCGTGGACCTTCCCGGGACGTCCAGCTCACCTACTCGGCTGACGAAACCTCGAGCATTCATGTGAGCCGTCTCGTTCCCAGGGTTCCCAGAGTGTGCAGGTACCCAGACAATTTCCGTCTCCGTAATCCCTCGCTCCGTGGCCCGATTCAGCAACCGCGCCGCTGTGACAGATATTCTGCCCCTCGCCAAATTTCGGATGGCTGTTTTTGAATCGCTGAAGATCAGGTCAGCATTACTACTAGTCATAGCTAGTGCTATCGCCGCTTCCTCAGCAGTTTCTGGGGAGCGGGTTTTGACTGATCCAGAGGCGATCAAGCGGCCTCGCCCGTCCACCACCGCAATTGCAAATGCATCCTTGTCCTTATACTCGGCGACATCTACATAGACTGCCCCGTTGTACTTCCCGTACTTAGCATGCAAAGCTTTGGCTCTTGCCTTCCTGCGGTCCTCATGATGGGATCGGGGTCTTCGACACTTCTTGCACCCGTAATGTTTCCCAAGATGAGATCGTAGATGGGTTGGTCTACGCCTTTTGCCACTACCTGCCCAGTATAAGGCGTGGACACTAGAATCCTGGCTTCAGGAAGGTACCTTACACTGCTGTCAACAAGAGTGACGGCCGACGCTTCCCCTGTAAGATCCTCATCCTTCACCAGGCTTCTCCGAACCAAAACTTTGTTGGCTCCGCTGTCGCTAAGCACCAATATAGGACGGTCCCCTATTTGCCCAACCACCACCGGCATTGCTGCTTTCGACTTGGGTGTTCCACTAACCGCCTCATTTTCCAGCGGCGTTTGCTCTCCTTTCAGCTGTGAAACTTCACGTGGCGTGACAAGTTCTACCCTAGAGTCGACAACGCATGCAGCTCGGTCCTGCGTTCTGTATCGGCACTCAAGAGTATAACCCCTCCTCTTACAACCTTAACACACAACCTGTGTTTTTTGGGCAGCGCTACTAGTCCGACAGTCAACTGCAAGGTGTCCAACCTTGCCGCAGAGAAAACACCTTACTGGCGCCTTAGATGCAGCGCCATATGCTCTTAGTTTTGCCGCACCTGTCTCTAGGATCTCTTGGGTTTCCTCCTTTGCCTTACTCAAATTTCTTAGCCCTTGAGCCTCGAGGAATTGGTCTGCAGTGTCGGCGAACTCTTCCAGTGAACACAACTTTCTCTCTTTCAGGAATAGCGCTAGCTTTGAGCTGCAACATGCTAAAAATTGCTCTGTGACCAGCTTGTCACGCACCCCTTCAAAGCTCTTTTCTGTGTTTGACATATCAAGCCACCTATCAAAATAGTTGGTCAGCCTGCTGGAAAACTGCTTAGCGGTTTCCGAATCCTCAGGTTTCGCGGTGCGAAATCTCTCACGAAAACCCTCTGCCGTAAGCCTGAATCTTTGGAGGAGTGCCTTTTTGACTTTCTCGTAGTCCTTGGAATCAGCAGCAGGCATCCTTCCAAACACATTCAGCGCCTCTCCGACTAAACACATGCTCAATGCCGTGGCCCATTCACTGCGCTCCCAGCCTTGCCCCATAGCTATCCTCTCTAATCGTTGCAGATATGCGTCCAGATAATCTCTTTTGTCATCGAAAGGAGCCATCAGCTTTCTTGGGCAAATTCTGGCCGGTCTAGGAGATTCTGTACCCGCTAAGGAACGCTGATCATTGTCCGTGATCTCCACATATCCTCCCGCGACATGCTCCTGTTTCCACAAAATAAACTCCTTCTCCCGTTCTATCCTTCTTTTCTCCTGTTGTTCTGCCTCGCGAGCTCTTTTCTCGCTATTCTGCTTCACGAGCGTCTGCGCGTGCTTGCGCCCTTTCCTCTCTCTGCCTCTTTTCCTCCTCCTCATAGAGACGTATCGCCTTTTCCTTGCTTAGCCCTAGCTTGAGCGCCAGTTCTAACGTTTTTGCGAAACCCATACCTTAATTCTGCCGTCGAGAGTGTGGACAGATCCAAGACAAAGCAAAAAGAAAAAAGCAAGTGAATCCTGGCAGGCTCGCCACATATCTTTGTAACGGATCTCCACGGAGAACACTCGGACTGAAAGAATGGACTAGGAGACAGGTGTACCCACACAGACGCAAATTTAATACACCCTACGTGGCACACACACTCATTTTCAGGTGTATCTGTTCTGTGGCTTGCTTTTCTTTTTTTTTTCATCCTCTGATTTCTTTTTTATCCTCTGCTTTCTTCTTTTGCCGTTCTAGGTCATTTTTGTCATCTCCCACGCAATTTGCATCCCTTCTTCGTCCGCATCGCTATTTATTGATTGCCTTTATGATTGTCCCTTTCTTAATTCCTTCCTCTACTTCCACATCCAGCTCCTCACACATCAACAACAGCTCTTCGTTATCGACCTTCCTGAAGTCCATGATCGCTGTCCCAAATGATGGCTTTGCCCACTCACTAATGTTCTATGATTCTGTGCAAACTACACTGTGCTACAGACATCCGATTACCAGCAGTTCAAACTTTTTACCTAGAGTTTAAAGCCTAGTGAATCATAGAACAAAGACAAAGCGCTCACCCGTACATGCAGAACGATGTCACCTGGTCCATCCCAAGGGCTGCCAACCAGTTGTTGAAGGTGGGGATCGGGGTCGCTTCTCGACACAATCTCGGTCAAGATGACGCCCGCTCCGACCCGGACAGGAGTGCCGTTGAGTGAAAGGGTTCTTTAGTGGAGAAAGAAGACTTGGTTTATTTTACATATTTACAAACTTTTGAGTTCAGAAGTGAGCTGCTTCAACTGCATATGCAGTCCAGTTTTATACATTGCGTCTTCCCTGAATCCCTCAGGTAGGGGACGCCCTCGCCGTGGTGGGTGTGGCCAAAACTTCCACTCTTATGCACAGACACCTCCACACACATAGACACGCCCCTGGCATAAGTTGAGCCCGAGGGAGAGAGGTATGCGGTCAGGACCCCGCCGGGCTGGTAGGAGACGTCAGGTGGTTGGCGCGCTCTCCGCCGGTCGGTCAACTTCGAAGAATCCGAGGCGTAAAGCCGGAGTGCCCCGTCGGCAGATAATCCCCAGTTGTTCTGCCATTAGCGATGGCCGACGAAGCCCGTGGACGAGTCGCTGTGGCGATCCGTTCCCACGCTGGAGCTGTGCCTGGGAAGCCAGGAGTAGTCGGGTCGGTAGAGACGTCAGGGAAAATCAGAAGACAGCCGGAACCACTTGGCTGGCGGCGACAGCGACTCCTTAAAGAGATTTTCGCAGAACCCTGCTCCCCGCTTGTTCCACTCAGTAACGACCGGGCGAGCGCGGTAAATGCACCCCGCAGACACCTGGCGAGAGACGCTGTCTTGGTGGCAATGCTCGAGACCTGCTGGCGCCAATCCCAATACCAGCTGGTGTCAATTCCTAATACCCTATGCCTAGTTTCTTCTTCACCGCTTTTAGACTACCTCGGTTCTTTAGAGCATGCTCGATTCCCTCCATATTAAACTTTTTTATGTCGGCTACCTTGAGCTTATTAACTTCGATCGCTCTGCTAGTTCTAGTTTGTCGGTAGGGTTAGACGCTCTCAAGCTGTGACATTTGTTAATCAGATCTTTCGTCACCTGAGATAGCTTTCCTGTGTCCTGTCGAACCTTCCTACCGCCTACTTCTACTGCGCACTCCGTAATAATAGCTGTCAGATTATCGTTCATTGTATAAAGATTAGGATCGTCCTCCTGAGTGAAAGCTGAATATCTGTTTTGCAGCGATATCCTGAATTCCTCTATTTCCCTCTTACCGCTAGCTTGTTATTGGACTTCCTCTTTACTAGCTTCTTCCGCTTTCTCTTCAAGTCTTGGGTAATTCGAGAGCTTGTGGAAATATAGGGGGAACTGCCTTCCGCTCGCCACCCCGCACTCCCACTGCATGGATGCAGCGTTCCCGCTCGCTCACCGCGGAGGGGTTCGTGCTCGAGGGAAACAAAGGGAAGGGACGACATAGCGTGAACACTCATATGCTATTCATTGCACTTGCAATCAATACACAGACCGGGCCAGCTAGCGATAAAACATCAACGAGGCATTCCTCGGAAATAGAAGGCTACGTAAAAGGGACTTCCGACTTACCAGCTGGGGCAGGGGTGCGACTTCGGAGGTATCGGCGGCGAACGTTTGTATGCGCCGACAATGGCGGGTGGGTTTCCCCGTCTGCGCCGCATTTGGAAAAAACAGCGCACCTTTAGACACGGACAGAGGCAGATATAACGACACAGCGCTGACGTTATATCTGCCTCTGTCCGTGTCTAAAGGTGCGCTGTTTTTTCCAAATATGAGCTACCAACTAGCCCGTTTGACCACCCTTGCGCCGCATCCTTGGGGCTCTATGTGAGTGCCTATAAGGTACAACTGTTCTATAATTTTCTCTTGAGGGATATTGGTAAGCTGTTATTCGTGATCTGAGAGAACCTGTCATATGCGCTCCACACCATTCGTATTCTTGTGCTTATTTCCCTCTCATGATCAGGATAAGCGGGCACTACCTGCCCTAAGTAGACATATTCCCTTACCAGTTCCAGCACCTCGCTACCGACTGCGAACTGCTGCTCCCATGTGAGACTGTTGAAAATTACTTGGGATTCTTGTATGTTAATTTTAAGAGCTACCGTTCTGCGCTCCCTGTCTAACCCATTTCCCATGCTTTGCAAGTCACCTCTTGGGTGACTTAGCAAGGCAATGTCAACAGCGAATTGCAGATTGCTTAGGTATTCTCCATTAACTCATCCCCAACTGTTCCCAATTCAGGCCTAGGAGCACGTACTGTAACAGGCGGTCAATAGCATTGACGAGATCGTGTCTCCCTGCCTAACACCTCCCTTACTGAAATTTTATTGCTGACTTTATGGAGGAGTATGGTAGCTGTGCAGTCGTCATAGATATCTTCCAGTATTCTTGCGAAAGATTCTACACCATGATTCCGCAATGCCTGCCTGACTGCTGGTGTTTCCACTTAGGCAAATGGTTCCTCGTAATCAATGAAGGCTATAGATAGGGGTTCGTTATATTCTGCGCATTTTTATATAACCTGATTGGAAGTGTGAATATTGTCCCAACCCTAGGAGAGCCGGGCAGGTAGGCGTAGGGAAGAACCCAAGAACGAGGTCGGTCCAGAACCAGGTCTACTCCGAGAGCGTCTCTAGAGCTAACCGCCACTTTGTCGTCGTTTCCACTAAGCGCAGACAGAGGTCGCGCGGTGCTAGGCACATGGCATCATCCCCCATCCCCCCAACCCCGCGAAAGAGCAACGGCTGGATGCGAAATGAGCTATGTGCAATGGTAGGAGAAAAGAAAAAGAATTGGGATGAAATGAACTGTACAATCCCATGCACCCTATATTCTAAGTAGTCTATCAGAAGATCATTTAAGGAGCCTACCTGCAAATATTGCAGTAGCAACCGGCGCTTAGCAATGCAACGGAAAGGCAGGCGTTGAAATATTCTTTCCGCGTTTAGATTTTTTCTTTTGACTGCGCCTTTCGTATTTCACCCCTATTTTTCAAGCAGAATTTCTGGCAGTAGTAATTTTTCTACGCAAGCTAGACCCCTCTATTA
The DNA here is from genome assembly GCF_052857255.1 of Amblyomma americanum. Classification (NCBI taxonomy): domain Eukaryota; kingdom Metazoa; phylum Arthropoda; class Arachnida; order Ixodida; family Ixodidae; genus Amblyomma; species Amblyomma americanum. The sequence goes on from NC_135499.1 coordinate 2,838,142, forward strand.
CCGCAGGGGCAGTCATTACCGATTCTTTACCTTTGTGTTCGTCCCTCGCCTCGCAAGTTGACGGTGTGACGTTAAACACGTTCTTCTCCCTGCTTTCTTCGCATCTGAGCCTTGTTCATTTAATTTGAGTTCTCGTTCACAGCAGTGTGAAAGTAAATGAGATCGCTGATAACTTCGCAAAGGCTTCCCTAAGCGGCCCCGTGTTGCCTCCCAGCTACAGCATATATCACAGCATCTAGGTTTTGGTGACATGCGTTATTAAGCGCGCGAGACACATCACTTTTAACATCGGTGGATTGCCAGCACCTGAAATATCCTTGGAGCAGGAATGTCTACCTAGAAAGGTCTAGTTTGGCGCTATTTCCCCTCTGTCTGCGTTTTTATGGAGGAAAAACGCTAAGGCGCCCGTGTGCTGTGCGATGTCAGTGCACGTTAAAGATCCCCAGGTGGTCGAAATTCTTCCGGAGCCCTCCACTACGGCACCTCTTCTTCCTTTCTTCTTTCACTCCCTACTTTATTCCTTCCCTTACGGCGCGGTTCAGGTGTCCAACGATATATGAGACAGATACTGCGCCATTTCCTTTCCCCCAAAAAACACCAATTAACACCAATTTTGCCGTAGGCCTGAATATATCCCAGTCTTCGGCTAATAACGCAACGAAAACAGATGTCAAAATAACAAACAAGAGTTCGCTTCCTACAGAGGAAGGCGACGAATCCAAAAGAAAGGCCGAGAAGTCTGAAGCCGATACCCCGCAGCAGTCGAAAGCGCCTACCAAACTCAGGACAGACATCAATACTCTGTCAGAGAGAACTACGTTACATCAGAGGAACAAACAACCTTCCAAGGTTGTTATCAATCTCTGCAAATTGGGCGTTACCGCCCAATTTGCACAGATTGCTATTCGTTTTGCAACGCTATAGATAGATAAAGAGGAGGAGGGAAAGAAAGGGCTGTTAACCAGAAAGGGGTTCCGGTTGGCTACCCTGCACTGGGGAAGAGGGATTAGGGGGCAAAAAGGAGGAAGAGAGAAGGGGAAAAAGGCATAACACACACACACACGCACAACGCTGTCACAATTTGTCACTCAACCCAGTCGCTCTCAAGTAGGCAAAGAGTGCCTCGTATGCCTTGAGGGCAGTCGACTGCTGTGGCCACGGACCGAGGATCTTTTGCTCTGTTAATGGGCGAGGATCGAGGCGGTCCAGGGCACAACACAGTGTATGTCTTGCACTCGCAAATGCAAAGCTCTCACAGAGAAGATGAGCGATGGTCTCCTCACAACCGCAGCTTTCACAGGCAGGACTGTCGGCCATCCCCATCCGGAAAGCATAGTGGTTGGTAAAAGCAACGCCGATCCATAAACGGCATAACAATGTTGCGTCGCGACGTGCTAAGTTACGTGGAAGACGAAGGCGCAGTCCAAGGTCCAGTGCCTTGAGGCGGAGGTTGCAAAACTCTCCCGTGTTCCACGCTAAAGGTGTGAGCTCCAGCGCCAAAGGGCGAAGCCCACACGCTGCGCCAAGTCTTGATATTGGGATCCTCACTGGAAGTCCGTCGTTGTGAGCCGATCGCGCAGCCGCATCGGCCTTGGTGATTACCGTTAATACCACAGTGTCCTGGCAGCCATTGAAAAATGATGTCATGACGTTTGGAAACGGTGCCGTGGTACAGTAGACGGATCTCAGCAACAAGTTGTTCCTGCGACTCGCGGCGTAGCGCAGCTTGCAGGGCTTGAAGGGATGCTTTAGAGTCGGTGAAAACCGTCCAGTCATGTGGAGGTTCCTGACTGATGAATTCTACCGCAGCCCGTAAGGCTGCGAGTTACGCACCAGTTGAAGATGTTGGATAGGTCGTCTTCACTTTCATGAAGATGGATCTGGCCGGTATCACCACCGACCCCGAGAACTGGTCGAGTGAACTGAGTGAGTGCAACACTAGAGAGCCAATTAAGTGTCCCAAACCACCACCTGCATGCAGCAAGTAATGGATAGACTAACAAACATCAAGGCCCGCCTGCTTGGGCCAAGTAGAAGCCTGCAGTATTCTGAAATAATAAACCCCCCATCTTGATCTGTCCACGACGCCACATCCATCTACAACCCAACATGGCCGCACGCCAAAAATATTGATATTTGGCAACGAAACTGCAGAGGCTTCAGCCGTAAGCGCGCCCACTTGCAGCTCCATATCCAAAAACACCATCTGCTACAACCCCAGACGTGATTGCATTGAAAGAAACTAGCGGCTGGGTTACAATGCCGGGCTATAGAGCATATCTGCCACCAAATTATGACACTAGTAACGCACGTGGCTCCTTCACAGCCACGGTCGTGCATAGAAACATTACCACGATTGAACATTTTATAAACGAATCAGAAGATGACACCGTAAACTTGAGACGGTACCAAGGCAACAAGGAGACGCAAATCTCTCTATCCTTAATCTCTACAACCCGCCCAGAAAAAAAAGGCAAACGACCACCACAATCGTTGATAAATACATTAAAGCTAGCTGCTGAAGCTCAATTAATAATAGTGGGAGACTTCAACTCTCAACACTCACCATGGGAATATACCAAAGCAACTCCAAAAGGGCACGTGCTCTGGCAACCACTACAATCCCTAGGGCTCACAACGCTAAACAACCCGAGCTAACAGAGACGCATGGGCAACAGTGTATCTGTGGACACCCCCCATCTCCAGACTTATCCCTCTTTAAAAACGTCGAGGACGCAAAGTGGGTCAAGACCGGACAAAATCATGATAGCGATCACTTCATCCTTAGCATTACCTTTCCCACGACAAAACACAAGAATAGAGCTAAAGAAATACGAACCTGGGATTGGGACAAGTTCAGGGAACTTCGCAACAAAGAGCTCCAAAGGAGATCACTAACCTCAGCGACTGGGTTCGCTCCCTGAATGAGGAAAGGAGCTCCACTAGCATTGTGGTGCCTGACAAAAATAGTACATTGCACACTCAAAACTCTTACACCTATAGGAGGCACAAAAACGCATCCAAAAAAGCTGGAAAGTGCAAAACACACAACAAACGACTCCACCGAAAGATCGATGATAGCGAAAGGCGGGCATAGAGGCGAAATTCTAGAGGCCCGTGTACTGTGCGCTGTCAGTGCACGTTGAAGAACCCCAGGCGGTAGAAATTTCCGGAGCCCTTCACTACGGCGTCCCTCATAGCCTGAGTCACTCTGGGACGTTAAAACCCATAAAATAATCAAACAAACAAATCAAATATGTGAAAGCATGAACGGACAACCCATTCTCGTATAGCAGATGCAGTGCGCCAATTTGATGAGCCAATGACCTCATCCCACACCCTCGCGCCACCACTGCCACCTCCACATCGCAGCCCACCCCTTTGCATCATCACGAGTTTATCCGCAGTACGATCAAGTACACGGGGCTCTAAAATTTCACCTCTATCGAGTGGCAACCACCCCGGCCGGGATCGAACTCGCGTCTCTCGGGTCAGCAGCCGAGCACAATCACCACTCACCCACTGCGGCGGCCTCACCACAAAGAGGTTTTTCACAATCATTACGAGCACCTTTTACGCAAAAACGAGCTTGAAAATCTGACTAGCCTGTCTGAACTGCAACGGATGAAACTCCCGCGACAGCAGATAATGTAGAAAGACTACTGCAGCACCGCTAGTTGCCGCGACCGCCACTCTAGCCATCACCCGAGCGGAGCTGCGGAACTGAAACTGTCTAAGGACGTTGGCCGTGGGTCTGGCCAGTGTAGCCAGTCAACCACAGCGTGACCCTCTACATATTTTTATCAGCCATATATATATATATATATATATATATATATATATATATATATATATATATATATATATATATATATATATATATATATATATATATATATATATATATATATATATATATTCAAATCGCCATATTATGGCCCACGTTATATAGAGAAGACAGGCCAGTGCCCGAACGAGACTGCGATGCCATTTTTGCAATGCAGCAAAACTTTATGAAGTATCCTGGCTACTCATTGCGCAGACGGTGAAGTCCATAATTAGTTCGTTGCTGCGGAGTGATAGCTGCTAAGATCTTCGTGGCATTAAAAGCTTCGTGAATGGCAGGTAAACATTCCGTCGGTTTTTATTTTCGAAAACATTTACCGATTTCCAGATCGTACGACGGTGACATTGTCTTTCTGCCCTTTCTTTGGTTAGGTCTTCTCTTTCCTTGCACTGTCGTTTTGGTGCTTTTTTTGGACGCTGCCTGCTCGTACACATAAGCAGCAGCGATTCCGATGAACACTTTATTGTGTCCTTTGACCTTTCATTTGTACAATTTCCGCTGTTCAGTAGTGCGATACGCGTCTTTGAAGACTTCCCCTTTCTTAAGACTAAAATTTTGGCTTTCCACCAATCTCTGTTTCAGTGTTTCTGGCTGTGGCCGCGCGGGTGGAAAGCCTTCAGCGAGCACGTGAGTATTCTGCCCACTACTACCAAAAAAATTAAGACTCAAGCAACTACACGAATGGGGCTCTAAAAATCAGAAGAGGGCTTAGTCTGGCTGCTTGGTGCATCCTGATGGGAACGACTGAACAGACGCGAAGAAAGGGAAGAGCGGGAACACCTGCGCTGACTAGCGACCTAATGATTTATTGCGAGAGGAAATTCAGATAAGTTTATTTTCGTGAAAACAGCGGGGGGTCCAAACAAAAAGTGAAGCAAGTTCACTGCATTAGTACCCTTTCCATGCCATACGGCGACGAGAGAATTCTATTCTAACGACATCTGTATTTACATTTAGAAAATAACGAAATAGTATAAATTGTGCAGAGAGAACCAAGTAAAATAAGTAACATAATAACATTTTTTTTACAATTATGCAATTCTAGGCACAGTATCCAAATAAAAAAGAAAACTAGTGTAGAGAAAGATTTATTTTTACAACAAAGCTTATACACAAGGTCATGGAGGGAATCAGACCAGGCAAAATTACAGTATCCTTTTACAGTGTTTGATAAATTCAGTGGCCCGATCACTGTTCCCCAAGAAAACCTTAAGCCCGGAGACGCTAGTGCGGTTATTATCGATTTCATTGCAGTGAACATTGTTAAGTAACGTTGGAAGAGAATGAAGTAGTATTTAATGGCCTAGATTTGTCCACAAAAAAGAGTTTTTCAAGGTTGTTTACAAAGCGAGTCACGAAGGCTTGCTGACGTGTTTCATTGTGCTTTTGCAATAAATTGTTGCTGGTTTTTGCAGTTGTATGCATCTCTTTGCCAATGTATATGAAAATAAGCTATGCCCACTTCTTATTTTAACCTGATTGAAATATTCGTCACTGTGAGCATTTGAGTCAGCCTCAGTGATATGATGAATAAAATTTTTTGTAGTATGTGTATGCGGTTTAGATTAGCTATAGCTTTGGTCCCCGACGCATGAAAGCAATAGGTGATGTGCGAAAAATGAATGCATTTTACGTAAGTACATGTGTAATCTCACAGCTCGTGTTAAAATCGAGTGTAATTTTGTCAAAACTCTAAAAGATCTACACATTTTGGTTAGATGTAAATGGCATGGTTGTTCCATGTCATGTTGTTTACAGATATACCCCAATGTTTTATTATCGACAATTTCCATTGCTCTGATCACTTAAAGCGTACAGTATCTGCGATTGCCTAGGAGTAAAAATTACAGCCCTTGTTTTTATTAGTGTTAATTTCTAGGGCGTTCATGGCACTCCTTTTATCTAGACCTTCAAGTACGTTGTTGGTCGCCGCCTCTAGTAATTGGGAGTTTCAGTTGCGAAATAATAAGGTGGTGTCATCTACGTGGGATATATAATGTGCTGTATAGCTAACAGTAGTGATGTCGTTTACGTAAAAGTTGGACAGGACAGGGCCAAAAATGCTTCCTTTGGGTACGCCAGCATTAATTTGTCTGCATGATGGCCAGCTGTCATCTGTTGAAACACATTCGATTCGTTGTAAGTCGTGATGTTAAAAGTGATAAAGCGGTCCCTCGATTTTTAAGTGTTCTATGATTAAGAGAAACGCATTTTAGTACTGTATGTATATGGCAACTACTATTACCTTTTCTTCAAATGGTTTTACTCTGATTTCTTTGTGCGTTAATAGTGCTGCCTGCATTTTCCCCGCCCCTGGCTTGCGGCTACAGTGGCTTGCGGCTTAGCTTGCGGCTAAGCCACTTCTCCTCCTCCGCCACCTGATCTGCCTCGCATGCTGCCCTTTCTACGACACGGAACCAAACTACCAGCCACTCATTGTGCCCGTGCCAATCAGCAACAGCACCCGGACGTACCACCAGGCGGCTGTAAATGGCTTCAGTGCTTTCTACAATGACACGTTCATCTGGTACAAGACGACAGCCATATCGTGGGAAAAATCACCAACTTCGGAGCGTATAAATACCGTGGTCAACTGGCGGCACCTCTGTGGACACGGGAACGGCCCGACAGTGACGATGCTTGACGTTTCCTATCTTCGATTTGTTCAGGTCCTGATCTGCCTCGCATGCTGCCCTTTCTACGACACGGAACCAAACTACCAGCCACTCATTGTGCCTGGCACGTGCCAGTCAGCAACAGCACCCGGACGCACCACCAGGCGGCTGTAAATGGCTTCAGTGCTTTCTACAATGACATGTTCGTCTGGTAGAAAAGGACAGCCACATCGTGGGAAACATCACCAACTTCGGAGCGTATAAATACCGTGGTCAACTGGCGGCACCTCAGTGGACACGGGAACGGCCGAACAGTGACGATGCTTGACGTTTCCTATCTTCGATTTGTTCAGGTCCTGATCTGCCTCGCATGCTGCCCTTTCTACGACACGGAACCAAACTACCAGCCATTCATTGTGCCCGTGCCAGTCAGCAACAGCACCCGGACGTACCACCAGGCGGCTGTAAATGGCTTCAGTGCTTTCTACAATGACATGTTCGTCTTGTACAAAAGGACAGCCACATCGTGGGAAATATCACCAACTTCGGAGCGTATAAATACCGTGGTCAACTGGCGGCACTTCAGTGGACATGGGAACGGCCCAACAGTGACGATGCTTGACGTTTCCTATCTCCGATTTGTTCAGGTCCTGATCTGCCTCGCATGCTGCCCTTTCTACGACACGGAACCAAACTACCAGCCATTCATTGTGTCCGTGCCAGTCAGCAACAGCACCCGGACGTACCACCAGGCGGCTGTAAATGGCTTCAGTGCTTTCTACAATGACATGTTCGTCTTGTACAAAAGGACAGCCACATCGTGGGAAATATCACCAACTTCGGAGCGTATAAATACCGTGGTCAACTGGCGGCACTTCAGTGGACATGGGAACGGCCCAACAGTGACGATGCTTGACGTTTCCTATCTCCGATTTGTTCAGGTCCTGATCTGCCTCGCATGCTGCCCTTTCTACGACACGGAACCAAACTACCAGCCATTCATTGTGCCCGTGCCAGTCAGCAACAGCACCCGGACGTACCACCAGGCGGCTGTAAATGGATTCAGTGCTTTCTACAATGACATGTTCGTCTGGTACAAGAGGACAGCCACATCGTGGGAAACATCACCAACTTCGGAGCGTATAAATACCGCGGTCAACTGGCAGCACTTCAGTGGACATGGGAACGGCCCAACAGTGACGATGCTTGACGTTTCCTATCTTTCGATTTGTTCAGGTCCTGATCTGCCTCGCATGCCGCCCTTTCTACGACACGGAACCAAACTACCAGCCATTCATTGTTCCCGTGCCAGGCAGCAACAGCACCCGGACGTACCACCAGGCGGCTGTAAATGGCTTCAGTGCTTTCTACAATGACACGTTCATCTGGTACTAGATGACAGCCACATCGTGGGAAACATCACCAACTTCGGAGCGTATAAATACCGTGGTCAACTGGCGGCACTTCAGTGGACATGGAAACGGCCCAACAGTGACGATGCTTGACGCTTCCTATCTCCGATTTGTTCAGGTCCTGATCTGCCTCGCATGCTGCTCTTTCTACGACACACTACCAGCCATTCATTGTGCCCATTGATATGCTTGGATATCGGGACCGAGGTCTTCACCGCATGACGATGAACTCTGCAGACGGCGGAGGGAAGCCTTCAGGAGGGTTGGTAAACTTGAAGGTTTATTTACATATTTACAACAGAAGCAGGGTGACCAAAAGTCAGAGATGAAGTGCTACATATTTACAACAGAATCAGGGTGACCAAAAGTCAAGAGATGAAGTGCTACATATTTACAACAGAACCAGGGAGACCCAAAAGTCAGAGATGGAGTGCCGTGAAACCAGCCAAATCGCGGCTTAAATACAGTGGATATTCCCTAGGCACCTAGCTAGGGAAACCGGTGGCTGATCAAGCGTCCAATGGGCAGACACACTCTTCATAGTCTCTTCCCTAACCCCGTGACCGCTCCGCCCCCACAAACACGTGCACAGGCGATAAGGAATCCTTGCGCCTTGAGGACCTGGAATTGTGTCCGACCGGTTGAGCAGGTGCATAAGGTCGTTGGCTTAGCAGGCGGTGACCCCCTCCGTGGGAAAGAGGCGTCCTGGAATGTGGTTTCCGGCGGGTTGATCATGTGCATAAGGTCGTTGGCTTAGCAGGCGGTGATGCCCTCCGTGGGAAAGAGGCGTCCTGACGGCCCCGGGCATTCCAGAGGGTAAGATGAATCAGCCGTGTCCGCCCCGCGTATTTTTTTGCGGCTGAACACGAATGCGCCGCGAGAGGGAAAGCACTGAAACGAGGTGGAGAGACGCCGCCTGGTTGGCTGAGCGATTCTCGCGGCCGGCTGTTACCAGCAGCGGGCAGCATCCCCCGCGCTGCCTGTCCCTTGCGCGGCAGTGGCGGGGCGCGCGCGCGTTTGCTCGACGCCGCGGCTGCTGCGGCCACGCGGGGTACGCATGTTTGCTACCCCGTAGGTAATCTGGGTAACACATGGTGCAGCCCTAAAACCACTATCATTGATCTCAGCCAGAAAATTTCCCTAGCCCAGCCTATAAAGCCTGTATGTTATAATGAATATGGGAAGTGGGGCCAAATCATCGAAGCTGTTAAAATCATCTGTGGCTTTTAACAGCTATTGTCCATAGATGACATGCGAAGACAAACTGCTGTATGGATGCTGCATATTTTTCCGATAGATGGCTCTTGAGTGTATCTGTTCCATTTTTTTATAATGCAGCAGATATGGCTGTCAAAGGCAGATAATGGTCATTTGTCAAGCATCATTTGTCAAGAACAGTCTTGAATATTGCACACATTTGCAAAAATTCATTTTTTTGAGGAACAGATTCCTAACAGTTCTATGTAATAATAGTAACAATACTTTATTGCTCCACTGCAATAATAGATCTATTTGTTGAGTCAGCCCAAACTGCAATTTCTTGTAATGGTGTGTACCCAGCAGTCAGTACAAAATAGTTGCAATAGAAATCAGTTAAGCAATTCAGAATGAATGAAGCATGGTCAGTGGATGATCATGATAATAATGGATTTCTACGGCCAAAGAGCGCCATGACACAAGGTATTTTCCATTTCTCAAGGTGGGGTCAAAGACCCATTTCCCAAGCATTTCACCCTAAATAAGCCGAGCACCAGACCAGGGAAAAGCTTGTACCCACTGTATCACCAGTGGGTACCCGGCGGCAATGGGGATAGAACCCCGCACCTCCCGCATGTGAGGCGAATGCTCAACCACCATGGTCAATGGAGGTTTTGTTTTTACCTAGAATGCTTTCAGTGAACTATTCAAGTGCACAGACAATCTATTAGTTGGAAAACACAAAATTCCGGAGACAGAATTTGGAACAACAAAAGCAAAACAAAACACCATTTGATAGAAATATTTGGGATGTCTTAATGAGTGTGCAGGTGTGTGACGTGTTAAGTTTCCTTGACTCATAAATGAGCGGTTACCACTGCATTATCTGTTCAAAATTTCCGGTTGTTTGCTAAAACAGAAGACCGGGCTTCTTGGTAATTCATCTTCTATGGAACCGGGCAGACAAGGACACCCTATTGAAAAATCTCGTATATATGTGTTAAATGTGTCTCATATATACGCAATTATTGGATATGTGTCCACATATATGGTCGTATGAATACGTGCTCGTATGGCATACGCGTTCTCTCCACGTATGGCGAAACACATATATACGGGTGATACGTGCCTCATATATACGCTATTGGATACGTGTCACTCCGGTCCCTCGTATACCTTCGTACAGATACGAGGGCCTCGACATGTGGATACAATGGCCTTGCAACACGTACTCTGGTGTACTGTTAATGGCTCTGAATATGTAGGCTACCCGAATGAACTTGCAACCCTTCAGTGCAGCAAATGCTGCATCCCAGCACTAAATACCAGGCTACAGTCAATGAAATAATTTTTCTTGCTGCCTTTATTTTATCATTTTTATCTGACTACAGGGGCAGGTGCAGGCGATGATTACTTGATGTCCCTCAGCATGTCCGCCAGGTAGCAATTCAACTGCTCTGCGCATTTTCTCATCCTCGGCAGCTTGTGCAGCTTTGATGTATGCATCAAATGCATCTGAAAGAGTATTAATCATGACAAAATTGAAGACATGCAGGTGCTGCAAAATAAAGGTATTTAAGTCATGCACACTTAAATAAACAAATGCCTTTTTCAGTCAGGAAATGTACCTAAATAAAAGAGGCTTACTGCCCACAGCTGCTAGTTTTTCTGAGCTCATCCGAGGCTTCTGCATGGCACCAGCCTTAAGGAATTGCCGGCATACTGAGGCGGTGATGCTCCTTCCCTGAACGCTCTTTCCCCTAAGGCTCTTCGGGGAAGGAGCATCACCAGGAAGGAGCGTCACTTTTGTGGGGAAACCCACAAAAGTTTTGTGGCGTCCTTGCAAAACAAGAGGTCTCGACCTCAGGAAAGAAGCCAGCGCCACTGCTCTGCACTGACAATTTCCCTCCCGAGGTTGACCTGCAATAAAACAGCTGCACATATGCTTTGTATAAAGCCCTATAACAGATTGGGGAGAGAAGTATTTGCCACATTAAAACTGCTAAAATCCTATTCCTCAGGACTCCTATATGTAACATTAAGAAAATGGCAGTTTTCCTTGCAAACGCTACTAATGATAAAACATGACACATCGCTCTCTTCTTCGGAGTGAGCAGCACGATGGGCCACCAGGTCACGTTTATGTGCAATCATATAAGCTGCCTTTGACAACATAGATGAGCCTTTTTATCTTTACTTCAGGCTCCACTGCACCCTGGCAACAGTAATGCTGCCAAATATTCGGAAACACAGAACGAACAGATGAAAGATTATGAATATTTAAAACACAGCAATTAAATCTTAGCACAAGAGGCTGTGCTAATTAGAACATGAAAGGTTGTGGTCATGGCTTAGTGATCTAAGAGTTCATTAAGCAAAGCTGCCCTGAGCTGTCACAGGTTCAAATTGTGCCTGGGGCTCCTGCACAGGCAATTTTTTTCTGCTCCACGCCATTTGGATGGAAAATTCCACGTGTCCGAGAGGTGTGCACTGATCCTCAGCTCTATACGTTTCCACAGTTTCTAGATTGTTTGCCTGCAGTTACCAAGAACGAGAGCTAAAAGCATTTCAAGCTTACAAACTAGTTCTAAATATGAGAAGCCGTCGTACCTGGCCATTGACCTCAGCAAGAACACCTGGATTCCATGGTGCAGCAGGACCCATGCTAGTGGAAGCCTGGAAAGTGTGCAAAGTGTTCGCATTTGCAACAAGAGTAATGTACAGTGTCGGTGAAGTCTTAAGGCCAAAGGCTTTTCGCTTCAGCCGCATAGCAGAGCCATTACAGCAATATTAAAGACCAAGTGACCTTGAAGTGCTAGCAGGTTTCTTCTTGCGATACAGAAGCTTCCTGCTTGACTACAGTTTTGAATGATCCGCTACATGAATTATTCTAGGAACATTGATTTCACTGCAGCTGAATGCTGTAGCCTTAACACTTTTGACCTAGACTGTACATGGTACATTAAAGGGACAGTGAGGAGAACTCAAATTTCTTTCGTAAGCAAAATCTGATAGTTCAGCATTTCATGGCTTTGTTGCCGCTTGTCCGAGAGCGAAAGATGCATTTATTTCAAAGAAATTTGCATTCGAAGTTGAAAAAGTTTTTCCCGCCACTCCGATTCAAACTCGGGAACTCTTATGACATCACGGCGCACTCTTATGACGTTACAGGAGGCAGTGACAAGAAACATGACGTAAACGCAGACTCCGTGATTTCTCGCGGCTAGCGGTGCGGTCTAGCAGCAGCCAAAATGAAAGCTACCGCCGCCACACGTTGAAGACATCTATCGAGGGTCGCTACCATTGCTTCGTTTATGTTTGCACCAGCATCTTGCCAGCGTTACGATGGATCCCGTTCCCGAGCCCGATGACAAAGTTCTCGCAAAAACTCCGGCCTGCATTTCAGCGACCTCTGCCCCACAGAACGAGCGATGCCTTTGAGGGAGCACGGTTAGTTAGGCGCTGGCGGGTCGTTCCCCCTTCCGCCATGAGCAGCCGTTGCAAATTAAATATCATAACCCCAGTGCGGGGAGTCGCGAGGGGCCAGGACAAGGTCAGTGCGTCGCGCCCATCGGAGGCTGGCCGGGGCTTTGGGGTCAACAGATTGTGATTCCTTGAACGGCGCGGTTGCACGGTGCAGAAGACGGCGTCCAGGTCTCCCACGGTTGCAAGGGCGAGGTTATTTATTTATTTTTTTGCCACAAAAACGGATGGGTACTCAAGGGCGCTCGCATTTAAAGTAGGCAGCTTGAAAGTAAGGCCGACGCTTCAACGGCTTCTCCGCATTTCCGGAGGTACAGGGTCCACTGGATCGGGTTCTCTCGCCCACTTGCATGTACCTTCAGATGTGTACTGTGAATGGATTAAATTAGCCGAGAGTTCGAAAAGAACAGCACCGCTTAACGACCGAAGCTATTGAATGATGTCACAACGTGCACCTCGCCGCGGAACCGTATCAGTCTGGTCTGGCTGGCACAGCTGGCGCACTCGGCACGAAATAGAGACATGCTCTAAGTCTCCGCCAATGTGGTCAGAGTGCGCCTAAGCTGCCGAACACGTCACCGGTCAAGCGCAGTTGGAGTATAGAGGGTCTCGCTTTGGCCGACGTGACGTTGGTGTGCAGTGCGCGCGCATGCGTTACGCCAGGCTATAAACGCGCATTAAAGGGACACTGAGGAGAAATTGAGGTTGCCTTGTATCGATAGAATACAAGCTCCTGATCACAAAAACGCAACTCTTACAGAAAACAAAGCTCTTGTAAGGTAGAAAATAGCAAGAACCAAAACACAGGTATCGCCGCCACAGGGCAATCTCGCAAGTACAAGCGTGATGACGTCATAGGACAAGAGACGCCACCTTGGAGGAATGTTCCTTTTTACATGGAAGCTGCTAAATCTCTGAGGCTGAGAAAAGAAGGTTGCGCGGTTCAATATTGAAGTAAATTTTGTTTTAAAACCGATAGCGCACTTTTATCACACCAGGAACACAGACAAAAGACAACCTGAATGTTGGAAGCAAAGAAAACCAATGCTTGGGGGCGCCACAGGCAGCCACGAGAGTTTCGATTTGTTATGGCGCTTCGCGTCTATGAGCTTTGCGTGCCCCGAGGTTTTGTTTTTGACACACCTCTATTTACAAGTGCCAAACAGCAGAGGAACTCCAAGTGCCGCTTCAAGTGCTAGTTAACCTTTGAAGGAGCCTGTTAAGGCTGGTCAAATGATCACCACGGTCGATGAAAAACTATCATGGCACGATGGTCGGTGATCGTACAAGGCAGTTCGCAGTATAAAGAGCACTTGTGTCTTCACATGCTCGCCCGGCGAAACATTCTTGGCTGTGCCAGTCAACTTCAAACTACTTAACGGAAATCATTTATTAGGGACGGGAGACAAGGTACAAGGCAGTTAAAAAAAATTGATGGCCTAGCTGTGTTAGGCCAGGATATACGTAGCGAAAGCGCGGAGACTTCTGCATCGGAAGAGCGCAATCACTTGATGCGCCTTTTTTCATAGTTAAATCTTGAGCCGTCGTGGCGGAGTGGTAGAGTCTCCGCCTAAAACTACAAAGGCCCTTGTTCGATTCTGAGCCTCGGCACAGGTTTTTTTTTTTTCAGTGAGTGGGCGGGGGGTTTCAGTGGCTACCATAGGTGCCGCCACTGAATACGTTGGTTAGCTGTTAAGCGCAGGCTCTGTTAAGGTGCGTTTACACTCCGGAGTAATGCGCGCGCGCGCTGCATGGCGACGTCACATCGGCCAAACCGAGACCCTCTATGCTCTAACTGTGCTTGACCGCCAACGCGTTCGGCAGTTTCGGCGCACTCTGACCGCACTGGCGGAGACTTTAAGCATGTCTCTATTTTGCGGAGGGTGCGCCAGCCACCGCCGGCCCGGCCAGACCGATTCAGCTCTGCGGCGAGGTACGTGTTGTGACGTCATTCAATCGCTTCGGCAGTTGGACGCAGCTGTTGTTTTCGAGCTCTCGGCTAATTTAATCCATTCACAGTACACATCTGAAGGTACATGCAAGTGGGCGAGAGAGCCCGATCCAGTAGACCCCGTACCGCCGGAAACGTGCGGAAGCCGATGAAGCGTGGGCTTTACTTTCAAGCCGCCAACTTTAAACGCAAGCGCCCTTGAGTATCCATCCGTTTTTTTTTGCAAAAAATAAATAAATAACCTGGCCTTTGCAACTGTGGGAGACCTTGATGCCGCCTGCTGCACCGTGCAACCGCGCCGTTCAAGGAATCGCAATCCGTTCGCCCCTAAGCCCCGGCCAGGCTCCAATGGGCGCGACTCACCGACCTTGTCCTGGCCCCTTGTGACTCCCCGCACTGGGGTTATGATATGATTTGCAACGGCTGCTCATGGCGGAAGGGGGAAACAACCCGCCGGCACCTAACCTAACCGAGCTCCCTCAAAAGCATCGCACGCTCTGTGGGGCTGAGGTCGCTGAAATGCAGGCCGGAGTTTTTGCGAGAACTTCGTCGTCAGGTTCGGGAACGGGATCGATCATAACGCAGACAAGACGCCGGTGCAAACGTAAACGAAGCGACAGTAGCGACCCCCGATAGATGCCTTCAACGTGCGGCGGCAGTAGCTTTCATTTCGGCTGGTAGACCACACTGCTAGCCGCGAGAAATCACGTCTGCGCGTACGTCACGTTTCACGTCACTGCGTCCTGTAGCGTCATAAGAGTGCGCCGTGATGTCATAAAGTTCCCGAGTTTGAATCGGAGTGGCGAGAAAAACTTTTTCAACTTTGAATCCAAATTTCTTTGAAATAAATGCATCTTTCACTCCCGGACAGGCGGCAACAATGCCTTGAAATGCCGAACTATCAGATTTTGCTAACAAAAATAATTTGATAGAGTTCTCCTAACTGCCCCTTTAACAGAGCCTGCGCTTATCCGCTAACAAACGTATTCGGTGGCGGCATCTATGCGCGCCACTGAAACCCCCCCACCCACTCACTGAATAAAAAAAAAAACCTGTGCCGAGGCTCGGAATCGAACCAGGGCCATTGTAGTTTGAGGCGGACTCTACCACTCCGCCACGACGGTTCAAGATTTAACCATGAATAAAGGCGCATCTAGTGAGTGCAATCTTCCGCTGCAGAAGTCTCCGCGCTTTCGCTACGTATATCCTGGCCTAACACAGCTAGGCCATCAATTTTTTTTAACTGCCTTGTACCTTGTCTCCCGTCCCTAATAAATGATTTCCATTAAGTAGTTTGAAGTTGACTGGCACAGCCGGGAATGTTTCGCCAAGCGAGCGTACGACGACACAAGTGCTCTTTATACTGCTAACTGCCTTGTATGATCACCGACCATCGTGCCATCATGGTTTTTCATCGACCGCGGCAATCACCTGACCAGCCTTAACAGGCTCCTTCAAAGGTTAACTAGCACTTGAAGCGGCACAGAGTTCCTCTGCTGTTCGGCACTTGTAAATCAAGACGCGTTAAAAACAAAACCATGAGGCACACAAAGCTCATAGACGCGAAGCGCCATAACAAGTCGAAACTTTCCTGGCCGCCTGTGGAGCCGCCAAGCATCGGCTTTTTTTGCTTCCAACATTCAGGTTGTCTTTTGTCTGTCTTCCTTGTGTGATAAAAGTGCACTATCGGTTTTAAGACAAAACTTACTTCAATATTGAACCGCGCAACCTTCTTTTGTCAGCCTCAGATTCGCAGCTTCATGTAGGAAGGAAAATTCCTACAACGTGGCGTCTCTTGTCCAATGATGTTATCACGCTTGTACTTGCGAGATTGCCCTGTGGCGGCGATACCTGTGTTTTGGTTCTTGCTATTTTCTACCTTACAAGAGCTTTGTTTTCTGTAAGAGTTGCGTTTTTGTGATCAGGAGCTTGTATTCTATCGATACAAGGCAACCTCAATTTCTCCTCAGTGTTCCTTTAATTGGCATCTCCAGGAGATTTTAAAGCACTTTGAGTTTACTATCACATTACACTTCTTGAACTTTGTCTGAGTTGCAAGAAATAATTCTGCAAAATAATGAAATGTCAACAACTAGAACACAAACAAAAACTGCATTTCGACCACAAAGCCATCGCTAAGCAATACTGCTCCGAGCTGCCACAGGTTAAAATTGTGCCTAGGGCTGCTCTGCAGGCAATTTTTTTTCTGCTTCATATTATTCGCACAGAAAATTTCCCATTTGCGAGAGGTGTGCACTGATGCTCATCCCCATGTTTCCGGTTTCTAGATTGTTTGCCTGCATTTATCAAGGATGAGACCTAAAAGCATTTCAAGCTTACAAAATTATTCTTGTAAGATCGACAATTGGGCTTTGATGCCCCAGCGCCCCGTGCTGAAGAAGGAGCAAAACACAGGCAAAGACGAGGCTGACAAAGTTCAGTTTGGCACACAGAAAACGCTTGGCTACCGAGGTGCGCTGTACTAGCAAAGATTGTGGCCGTCGACACTTCTTGTTAGCACTGCGCACCCAGCCCCTCCACAAGTGTAAAGACGCAAATCAAACAAGAAGTGTGGACGGCCACAATCTTTGTTAGCACGGCGCACCCCGGTAGCCAAGCGTTCCTGAGCACCAAACTGAACTTTGTCAGCCTCGTCTTCCGTCTGTGTTTTGCTCCTTTATCAGCACTGGCCGATGCGGCATCAAAGCCCACTTGTCTTACATTCTAAATATGCGACACCTTCATACCTGGCTGCTGACCTCAGCAAGATATCCGGGTTCTGTGGTGCAGCAGGATCCATGCTAGTGGAAGACTGCAAAGTATGAAAAGTGTTCATATTTGCTACAAAAGACTAATGTACAAGGTAAATTAAACGGCAACTTCAGAGGATTTTCAAACATATTCTGTTTACTATCACATTACACTTCTTGAGCCTGGTCAGAGTCCCGAGAAATAATTTTTCCAAATAAGGAGCAAAGAAATAATGAAATACCATTAACTAGAACACAAAAAAACTTGATTTCAATCAACAGATCAAAATATGATGTTAAAGGGTTTTACTGGCAACACTGGTGACTCACATTCTGTAATGCACCAACTAGCTTTAAAGGAGTATAAACACCCATCTTTTGGGTGTGTGTTTTTGCTTTCTAATGAGGCATCAGGCATTATTATCCATGATTACCTTGTGGTATTCTCCTATTCTCAAGTCTAGCAAGAGAACAGCAGTTCACAATTGGTAGCGAGGTAAGGGAAAAGGTAAAGGAATACGTTTATTTAAGGCAGGTATCAATAGTGACAACTGATCCGGATCATGAGGGAATAACTAGAAGGATAAGATTGCGATGGAACGCATATGGCAGGGTCTCTCAGGTCATGAATGGCAGTTTACCAATATCCCTCAAGAGAAATGTGTACAACAGCTGCATCTTACCAGTACCCACCTATGGGGCAGAAACGTGGAGGCTAACAAAAAGGGTTCAGCTTAAGCTGAGGACAACGCAGTGAGCCACGGAAAGAAAAATTATAGGCGTAACGTTAAAGCAGTATAACACCTACCGTTTGGGTGCGTGCTTTCTTGCTTGTAATGATGCATAAGGCATTATTATACATGGAGTAGCAGCTAGTAATCTCTTACGACCGCTTAATAATTTATAATAGCATTTATTTTTCGTCCAGTTTCGGCTTCAACACTTGAACAAGGACAGTGACGTCAATGTGTGCTTACACGTCACGAGACATGAAAAAACAGCAATATAATCACTGCTTGCACATTTGTTGTCATTCCAGCAATTGAGGAAGGCTGATTTCAACACTGCAGTAAATTAGAACAATGAAGCAGCGATTCTATGGACATTTTTCCATGGCTCACATGAAGGAAAAGCCCTCTTTGACGTCAGAGCCATCGTTCGGCTGTTCCAAAACTGAAACAGCATGCCAGAAAAAAACAATTATAAATTATTTAGCGGTCGTAGGCAAACATCACATGGTGATTCATGCCTAGTAGCGTCTTCTGCATCATTGAAGAAAAGAAAACATGCCACCAAAATTAGGTGTCTATACTCCTTTAAGAGACCGGAAGCAGGAAGAGTGGTTGAGGGAACACACGCGGGTTAATGACATCCTTGCCAAAATCAAGAGGAAGAAATTGGCTTGAGCGGGGAATGTAATGTGAAGGTAAGATAGCTGTTGGTCCCTAAGGGATTCCAAGAGAAAGAAAACATAGCAGGGGGCGGCAGAAGGTTAGGTGGGCGTATGAAATTGAGAAGTTTGCAGGCATAAGGTGGGCGCAGCTGGCAAGACATGGTTAATTGGAGAGACATGGGAGAGGCCTTCACCCTGCATTGGGTGTAATCAGGCTGATGATGAAGATTCTCCCATGACTACTAAATAATTTATAATCTAATTTCTTTCTCGCGCCGTTTCAGTTTCAAGAGCTGAATGGGGACTATGACGTCAAAGTGAGCTTATAGGTCATGCGAGGCATGAAAAACTGCAATATAATCGGTGCTGCTACATTTGTCATTCCGACTATTGAGGAAGGCTGGCTTCAACACTGTAGTGAATTAAAACGATCAAGCAGCAATTATATCGCATTTTTTCCATGCTTCACGTTACATATAACCTCTCTGATGTCACAGTCTTCACTCGGCTGTTAAAACCGAGACAGCATGGCAGAAAAATTCGATTATAAATTATTTATAGGTCCCAGGCAAACACCACATGATGATTCATTCATAGCAGTGTCTTCTGAATCATTGTAGGGAAGAAAACATGCCACCAAAATAAGGTGTCTATACATCTTTAAATCTTTAAATTATCATTGGGCTTTTTCAAATTGCCGTGCTCGGAGAGCCTGTTCGCTGCCAGAAAATTCACTCCTGACAGGAAGGTGCATCATGCTCACATGAACTAGTCGCCGCCAGAACCAGCCTGCTGGCAATCATGGTGCCAAGGCCGTCCATGGATCACGGAAGGCGAGTGCCCTCTGCTGCTTTGCTTGCTGTTGCGTCTCATTGCTCGCATGCGTACGGTAGAAATCTGATCCTTGGGAGTGAAAGAAAGGACGTTAGTTATTCAGGGCAGCCGCGGACTCTTGCACTCAGATGCATACATCAGCGGCAACAACGCAAGTATATGTCCTTCAGTGCGTTGTGTGCTGTCGTGAAGTCTGCATGTAAGCTTCGAGATATCCTCAAAAGCATATGTGACGGGCAGTCGCACTCTAAAGACTTGCATTTGACACCACATAGGAGGGCTAATTGGACAGTGTTAATTGGAAAGACATGGGTGAGGCTTTTGCCCTGTAGGTGTAGTGAGGCTGATGATGAGGAGGAGGGAAAAACTGCGGATGCACTGCTCAAACAACATGCTGTAGTCTCAGATTATTGCATATTTGTTAACCACACACTAATTACTTGGGCGCCAATGATCGACCCTGCCTATACTGACTCTGCTGTGGTAGTTGCAATTTCTGTTTGTGAACTAATTCCTGTGGGCTGTAAGCAGAAAACAATCAGGATATGTTCCACTCAACTGTAGTCTGCCGCCCTCCAGCTGTTAATATTGCTGCCAGCAAGTAATGCACGCATTATTTTGACAAGCGTGCATATCAGCTGGTTGAACATTTTTCTGAAGTGCGTGCACTGTACAAATTTAGCTGCACGTCGTGTCTGTATGCTATCGCTTTTACTGCAGAGCTAGCACTAGAATGAAAGGCATTACAATCTGGCCTTGCATGTCGGCCCCGCACTGTGTGTGCAGGCATGTTGATCCACACTGGGAAATTTTTCTTTTTGATGAGTCAAATGCAAGGTGAAGTATGCATACGGTATTTCTCAGGTATTTTAAGCACTTGTGGCAGAAGACCCGAGTGCCAAGCTTTATGGCAACAACCGAATCGGCACACGCAAGGTTATGCTTCATCTTGAGCTGTGAAATGAAAATGACCTCCGTAGAGAATAAAAATTTTGAACAACAAATTTGGCAGAGCACACATGCACGCCAGCCGGCAGCCACTACTTAAAGTGCCCCGACCACCCTCTGGCTGAAAATGTCCTCTACCAAGGTTGTTGTGAGGCACCGTCCCCGGAACACACAACCGCAAACAATCTTTAATAAAAGACATTATATTGGAGTTACATATATGGCAAACTAGCTACTTTTCCATGCTCCTCTCCTTCCATTCCCTCTCAGAGGTTTTTCTGCCTTCCGCTTGGACCACTAGCTTTAGTCCTCCTCCATCCCTGCTTGTTCTGTGTGGCTGCCCTTCCGTTTACAAGAGTAGACAGCACCCCTTTTGTTTGAAAGTCAAATGGGGAGCTTTTGGTGGCGTCCGCGTTGGGCCTATTATGAACGGAATGCACACCAGCCGAAGAGGATTAAGGTGCAGATCCCATCGACAGGGATGACCACGGTGGCGCAGCAACAGCAGCGGCAATTTCGACAGCGTCATCAGGTGGCCGACGACTGCACAAAATAAAAGGATGACTAGCTGGGAAGGAGCCTGTTCTTCCCACGCTCGGCTCAATTCAAATGACCTTCCCCCTTTGACTGGTTCCCTGCAAGAAACGACCGACGATGAACAGATGACGGGAAGAGGGGAACGGTGCCTTCCAGTAATTAATCGTGTCTTGACAAGAGCCGCCCCGACCGGAGAGAGCCCACCGCAGTTGTAGCCCACAGCGCAGCACCGGTGTTTTCGATAGACACGTGAATAATAATTATCACCCCTCGTGAATAATAATTATCAGAGGCCCTATCCGTGTCTCACGTGGCCCGATTCGCTTTGGTATGCCGCATAACCGAAGAATAGCAGGGCTTATAAATTTCCAGCAATACATATATTTAACCAGTATCATGGCACTGAGAAAACAGGCCACCGAGTTGCAAGCCGAAGCTAAGACAACGTGCTGCAATGAGAGAAGTGCGCTGTCCCGCAACGCCGTTTCGGTGGGCTCGATACAAAGCTCTCTGTTGTTGAAGGCAGCCTGGCTGCTCCCCCAAACAATAAATATTTTAGACAACAATGCGAGGAGGCAATACGAAAAATGAAACTTTGACCTGACATGAAGCACACAATATATGAGAGAACAAAAAACAGAACGATGCTTCCATTCCACATGCGGTTCTCTAGTGTCCTACGCCATCTTTTACAATGGTAGCATTTAAGCAATATCTCTATACTACAATTCAAAGATCTGCTACAAAGCTCTCTCTTGCTGACGGGAGCCTGGCTGCTTCCCGCAACCATAAATATTTTAGACACACACAAACAGAGACGCCTGCCTGGCTCTGAAGTATGCTGCTATGTAATGTACATATTGCGACTGGTAAGCGTGCGAGTGGCAGTAGCAGAGGCATCCGCAGTAAAACTTCGCCCAGTACATACATGTATCTGTGCAACTGTTGTTGCTGGCTCAGACTTTTCAAGGTCCATTGCAGTGATTTTTTTCTTGGACACCCTCTGGATAAGCTCCGCTTTTGTTACTGGAACACAAGAAATGAGAGATAAAATAATGAAAGCGACAGCAAACACAGGGCAAGCTACGGAAACGGATCAGTTAGTGTGTCGCGTTCATTGCTTTCCAAAAATCATATGATGCGAAAAATTAGCAGATCTGAACACAGCCGATTTCCCCCTGCCTCATGCAATTACTTGAATTCATGAAAAAAATCACGATATATAATTTCGCTCAGAGTGACGCTTACGTCGAGACCTGCTACAACGCGACCACGCAGTTTTTCCCTTCTTTGGGAAGCATGCGCTGGGCTGCTGTGTGCTCGGATCGCAAGCACAGAGGAAGTGGTATCGTAAGCGTTCTGCAAGTGCTCGCAACAGTAAAAAAGCATGTGCATCGACTTTATGTAAAACGCCACCAAGCTTTGCTAAAAGCGTTAGGCTTGACTGTACACGCATCACACGTTTGGCACTTCTGAAATCTGACCAAGTAGCGAAGTAACTGCAAAACTCACCTCCAAGCTCCATTACTTGGGCGGAATAGAATGCCTTCTCATCTTTTCCGCCGCGCCAGTAGACGTCCTTTTTTTTTGCCAGGTCGCTAACGCCAGTCGGTGAGGCATCATGGATAGGTGTAGCGCAAAGGAAACAAGGACGACATAGAGACGTGTACGATAGCTTTTGCGCCGTCGGTCGAAGTATTTCACGTACACATAGCTCGCCGCAGCTGACGAACCCATAGTGGAAGTGTCACATGTGGCTGCAAAACACACAATCTAATAACTGTAACAACCACACACACCGACACGAGTGACGACGCAAACGTTGGACGCAAACGACCGCAGACTTGGATTGGCTTGGCGACGCGCACCGCACAGGGCACTGCATACGATGATGATGATGACCTCTTCTTTACAAACCAGAATAATAAATACGTTTTATTCGTTCAATTTCGTCTGTTTGTTTCCTGCGGCAGAACTTGCGTCTCCGACCGTGATCTCTATACCGCTCCATGTCGCAGCCTCCTCGTGCAGCGCATCCGGCCATCCAGTTGACTGCTGATTGACCGCATGTAGTAGCAGACGACGCGGGGCTCTACACACCATGAAATACTTATAGTTGAAAAGTTACAAATACTACTTTGAAGGGGAAATAGTTATGAGTTCCGTGTCAAGCTGTGCCACAGAGCGTTGGTCCAACATAAGCAGAACCAACTGCAGAACCAACTAGCCCCTCAAATCGGTCTTGCACCTGTGACTGCCCATGGAGTGTGAATAGGGTAGCTTAGTGTAACTCTGTGGGCTCTATCATGTATGAGCTTTATGGTACCGCTGTAACCTAAATGTTTGAAGTGTTCTGCGATTTTTGATCGCCACTGCATTAAACAAAGTAGTCGCTATGTGACAAATCGCTTTCGGTTTCGGTTTCAAAGCTGGAAGCTATAGTGGCGCGCGGTGCCTGATTATGCTTTGCGCTTTTTACTTAGTGCTTTAAGCAGAAAGTTTTGTGTGGCTTACGACAAACAGGAAGCACCTATAAAGTCTGGGCCTAGCCGTCAGACGACGCTAGAACATTTTCAGTTTCGGTTTCGAAATATAAAAGCTCCTGTTGCGCGGCTCTTGATCATAAATAACGCTGGGCCCTTCCCTGTTCTCTGCGCTGTAAACAGCAACTTCTGTGTTATCTACGATAAAATAAACACTTCTTTTAGAACTCCCCTAAATGCAGCAAGTGCTTGAAAAGTCTGTAATTGCTGCAAAAAAGTATTTTCTGGCACGGTGCGAGGTAGATATCATAAGTATTATGTTGCCACTGACCTGAAATCAGCGACTTAGGACCAGCAGAGGGGGAAATATAGATTGCTGAATAGGTAAATTGATGCACTGAAAGAATTTATGTTAAGAAATAAGAAGTGTGCAAGGTACGAGGAGGAAGAGGCTCTCAAAAATAAACTGCTAGTGTGCGCTAGAACACGGAACTGGGTAGCACAACCGCGCCCTCGATCGAGGTGCTTCGATCGAGGTGATCGAGGACCTCTATAATTATAGTTTCGCAGTGTTCTCTGGCACACCGCTGTCGCGTCCGGGTCGTGATGGCAGCGGGTGAAGGTTTGGGCTATGCTCGAGACAATTAATAATAGCCAGGGACTCCGGAACTCTTTTTTTTTTAGTGGGAGGGCAGGACTTCGAGCTTATTTTATTTATTTTTTAATGCTCATTTACATAATATATATATATATATATATATATATATATATATATATATATATATATATATATATATATTCAATGTTCAAAGCTTGATGCAAAGTATCACGATGCGGTGACGACACTCCAGCTGTCAGGAAGACAACGAAAAGGCTTCCAAAATTAACTGTTTAAGGGGCTGACTCACGCCCACTAAGAACTGAATTACTCGGCGGCTGCAATAGGCTTAATCATGCGTGCTCGGCGGTCATCGACCTGAATGCCATGCAGTTCTTGGTCGTGCTGAATTTAAAGCTGGCAAGGAACCTTCGAGATAGAGAACCAAAAGCAGCAAGAATCTGGAAAAATGTGGAATCATTTGCACGTGGCCATGATCAACGGCATAAGTCTGGTCGCACCTCGCATTCCAAAACAAAATGATAAAGCCGCGTGCTGGAGGTTGTGAGTGCGAACGAACAAACGGAGCAAAGATCTATGGCAATATAAAATTAATTGAAATGAGGAGCTTATAGGTGGGAAGCTGTACGCACGAGGAGTGATCAATTCCATTAAAAAAGCCTGTGCATAGTTTGTTTAAATTCTGCTAATCGTGATCATGTACGCGGTCAGGTCGATATATAGTCGATCGAATTCTGTAGGGACATGACCGGTTCAGGTTACTCATATACCAAATGTTTTACAACTGGCTACTAAGCCAAGCAGCTCATGCAGCCCCACTGTGCTTTGAATTATGAGGTTAGAACTAATATGTGTTTCAATTTTCAGAAATCTGATCCAAGTAGAAGCAAATGGAGATTGGGGGGGCACACCCCCCCTGAAAAATGTGGGGGGGGGGGGAGGCGACCTTCCCTATTTCCACCCCCCTGTTCCGTGCTTCTTGAGTATAGCCCCACCTGAACTCGGGTAGGCAGCCCTATAGGTACGTGATCGGCCCACTGGAGTGGGTATATCTCGCATATTGTATATCTGATATTGGTCGCAAAGCCGATGTCTATTGGTAAACAAGTTTAAAGCATCCAAGGTGTTCTGAGAGATGTTCGATCCAGTGAAGCATTCGGTCAGGAAAGACCTTTGAAGGCAGTTCGCAGTGTATACCGGATTGTTTTTTTCCGAATACATAGCTTTCGTTGAACTATAGGAACTTTTTGGAATTCTTTTATTGACATATCTCAAATAAACCCTTCATTTCTGCAAGAAAAAAAAACACACACGGGTAAGCGGCCCTATAGATACGTGATCGGCCCGCTGGAGTGGGTATATCTTGCATATTGTATATCTGATATTGGTCGCAAAGCCGATGTCTATTGGTAAACAAGTTTGAAACGTCCGAGGTGTCCTGAGAGATGTTCGATCCGACGAAGCATTCTGTCAGGCAAGATCTTTGAAGGCAGTTCGCAGCGTATACCGGATTGTTTTTTTCCGAATATATAGCTTTCGTCGAACTATAGGAACTTTTTGGAATTCTTTTATTGACGTATCTCAAATAAACCTTTCATTTCTGCAAGAAAAAAAAACACATGGGTAAGCAGCCCTATAGATACGTGATCGGCCCGCTGGAGTGGATATATCTCACATATTGTATAACTGATATTGGTCGCACAGCCGATGTCTATTGGTAAACAAGTTTGAAACGTCCGAGGTGTTTTGAGAGATGTTCGATCCGACAAAGCATTCGGTCAGGCAAGATCTTTGAACGCAGTTCACAGTGTATACCGGATTGTTTTTTTCCGAATATATAGCTTTCGTCGAACTATAGGAACTTTTTGGAATTCTTTTATGAACATATCTCAAATAAAACCTTCATTTCTGCAAGAAAAAAAACACGCACGGGTAGGCGGCCCTATAGATACGTGATCAGCCCGCTGGAGTGGGTATATCTTGCATATTGAATATCTGATATTGGTCGCAAAGCCGATGTCTATTGGTAAACAAGTTTAAAACGCCCGAGGTGTCCTGAGAGATGTTCGCTCCGACGAAGCATTCGGTCAGGAAAAATTTTTGAAGGCAGTTTGCAGTGCATATCGGATTGTTTTTTTCCGAATATATAGCTTTCGTCTAACTATAGGAACTTTTTGGAATTCTTTTATTGACATATCTCAAATAAACGCTTCATTTCTGCAAGAAAAAAAACACACACGGGTAGGCGGCCCTAGTAGACAGAATGGTTAACAGAATAACAGAATGGTTAGAAAGGGCCAATGCAACATATTTTTACTAAGAACAGAAATTATGTGGACATGTCCTTAGTGTTCCTTTGAGAAGCAGTATTTTCTTTTGGGTGTTGTGTAAACTATAGTTGAATACAACTCAAGAATGAAGTGGCAAATGCTTCTCTATAATTCCCTTCGCAAGTTGTTTGCATGGAAGGTACGACAACCTGAGCCAATCAGGATGGCGCACACTATATAATTCGGTTGCTGCATGCCTACCACACCCGTTGCCTTGTGACAGGTAGCTCCATTTCTGTGAATGAAGGTGTACTAGTGTTTCGGCTGTTTATTTCTTCAGCAGGTGACACTTCATGTCTTTTTATTTTTATGTTTGTTTTCAGATGGGCAACATGTTCACACAGTGAAGAGGGCATATATGGCCCACTTTTCTTTTTGTCATTACCTGTCCATATTCAGTTCTTTAGTTGTCACGTCACAGTTGTTTGGATGGACATTTATTCACTCCATTGTGGTCTATGCCCAAGGAAGCTGAGTCAAA
The DNA here is from genome assembly GCF_052857255.1 of Amblyomma americanum. Classification (NCBI taxonomy): domain Eukaryota; kingdom Metazoa; phylum Arthropoda; class Arachnida; order Ixodida; family Ixodidae; genus Amblyomma; species Amblyomma americanum. The sequence continues at coordinate 2,865,022 of NC_135499.1, forward strand.
TCCAGGCGAGAGCAGCCACATGTTGATATAGGTGAAGTGGAAAACACGCCTCTTTGCTGTGCTTTGTCAGCGCATATGCAGTTGAAGTTAATCTGGAGCCCTCTACCATGGCGTCTACAATAGCTCATTAGAGACATTGTCATTCTCATTATTGCTAATCTCATTGTGGCAGTGCTCGATGTGCTCGGCTTGTATACGCAGACGTTTAATGGATCACATTGGCCTGTTAACGGGCTCACATCTCATCGTCATCAACAAAACTCTCATGCACTGCTGGTTGTGTCCTCCTCCTCCATGCTCATTACAATGCCTGGTCCTTTGAGAGGCATCTGCCACTTCATTCTTAAGTTGTATTTGAGTATAGTAAATATGGAGAAATGTAACTAATATTGTATGTCACTTGCTGCTGTGTTGTTCGTGTGGTCTGTGTACAAAACTCTTACTCTTGTTCCATGATATAGTATATATGTAGTGTTTTTGTGTATTATGTAGGTTTGTTTCATTAAACAGATGGTATTGGTGGATTCTGTTTATACGAGGGGAGATCAGTATATTTTTTACCTCCTGGTCTGTAACACATTTATCACCTCGTGAAAGGGAAAGACGTTACAATGAAAAGAAAGTTTGATGTTCCCACTTTTCATATTTTCATTTTGCACATGGCACCACTGATATTGAAGTAGTCACAAGGAAAATGTTAGTATACATCAGTGTACGGTTATAACAGTTTTTCGAAACCAAATTTTGGATGGCAGAAGGTGTTCTCCCTATCATTATCCACCATCGAATGAGTCCAATTTATGGTAATGGGTATGTTATGTTTCCAGTCAGAAGGTGGGTACAAACTGTACGTACATGCAAGATCCAGCTGTGTTGAGTGTGAAAGACGAGGAGTGCAGTGGATGCCCACTGTCTGCATCTCGCATCTGAGCTCGTGGCACATGTGGATGAATTTATTTGTGATGATTGTCACATTAAGCAGACGGTTACTGTGGGCATTCTTGAACTTGAGGGTGCTGAAGGACCGTGCACTTTTTCTTAAAGTTTGTCCTAAAAAAATCCATCATTTAATGTGACAATGCTTGGCATGACAACAAGTTAGGTGGCAATACCGCCGTGTTGAATAAGCTGCAGTTTCGGGATGTTCTGCATCACCCACCAATAGTTCTGACCTGGTGCCTTGTAGCTACTGGCTATACCGTAGCTGAAGAAACATTTGAAGATCTTTAGTGTCCAGTTGGGGCCATCAGCCTCATTCTTCTCTGAGAGCATGTAAACAAGAATAATGCATCGATGATGCAAGGGCATCAGTGTAAGTGGAGGACGATATCAAAAAATGAATTACACCTGTGAAAAAAGACATCTGAAGCTTCGTTTATAATATCTTTCACTTTCAGTAATTAGCATGTTATAGACAAGGAGGCAAATTACTCAACACACCTCTCAAGCTTGGGATATATGTATGGGAAATTTTTGCATCTGTATAGTCACTTCCTTATTATTGGAAGCTACTTGAGTCATTTATCCCATGGACCAATGTTTTGTGGCCTCATTATCTATTATGTTTTAGATGGTGTCCTTGGCTTAATTTTACTTTTCCTGAGGGTGTTCTAAACTTTTTTTTTGAATGTGTGCACTTCAGCTTAGATGTAGCTTTGAAACAGGACAGTATTGGAATGCCATATGCTTGTCCATTCATGTGCTAAGCTGATACAGCATAAAATGGTACTATACTTGGGATTTAACATCCCACCACGTTAGAGGAATCTAATTTGATCACCTGTGTTCTTCAATTATGAGCTCAAATGCACCGCGTGAAAGACAAGATGAAATGTTATCCATTTAATTTCATACGTCGAGCCTTATAAAAGACATATATTGTTAAGTGACGGCAAGCATGGTGAAGAGTACTACATAACAGATGGCGATGGAGTGATTTAATGGCAGTGGGCCTAGCGCGAGAGCTCCGTGCCGCGCCACTGCCCACTTTGTCGTCTTCGAGTCCGTGACACTACCCGGGGCTGCCGAGCGATCGTCCCGATCGCGCGAACTGAAAGACCGGCAGTGAAGACGAAACGCAGTGCGTGACGATTAGCGTGACAGGACGGATGAACACAGAAGAGAAGAAGATGCAGGGTTTGCCGTCACGATGAAAGAGATGAACAGATGATGATCAGATGAGCGCTGGTCCAAGAAGCTTCCGGGCCGTAGCTAGCTAGGTCACCTTGAGCCGACGGCCGAGGCCCATGAACACACCGAACGGCATGGGCAGGGGCTGTGTTCGAATATGTTGGCGACTTCTAGGGTCGGTGGGGTCATAGGTTTGAGTAGCGGCGGCGTCGTCAAGTTGTCGTGTTTTCTGGCCGGGGCATGGTCGGTTCTGGTCTGGCGGGCTGGGGCACAACCGGGCGGTGCGGGCAGGAACACACGACCGACGACCACGGCACACGCAGGACACCGAAGCTCCAGGACCAGGATGGGGATGAACTCCGCACCTCACGCCAAATGTTACGCGACGGCAAGCAGGTGAAGACAGTACTACATAACAGATGGCGATGGAATGATTTAATGGCGGTGGGCCTAGCGCGAGCGCTCCGTGCACGCCACTGCCAACTTTGTCGTCTTCGGGTTCGTGACAATATCAGCTCACTGAGACATGCAGTTCACCCATATGAGTGATACGAGAGCTGCATTTGCCTCAAATGAGTGATACGAAAGACACATCGGCCCATTCGGGTGATACGAAATCCATATTTCGGCTCAAACAACTGATACGATAGACACCTATCAGCCCATAGTGGCATACGAGGGACACATATGCCCATACGAGGGATACGAAGGACACATATGCCCATACGAGGCATACGAATGACACATATCAGCCCATACGAGGGATACGAAGGACACATATAAACCCATACGAGGGATACTAGGGACACATATCAGCCCATACGAAACACATATTGGACACATATCAACTCGTATGACCACATACTAGACACATATCATCTCGTATGACCACATACTAGACACATATAAATTCATACGAGACACATATGCATCCATATGAGATTTTTCGATAGGGCACGGATGCAGAAAAGAATACGATGCCAAGTGTTTGAAACAGGTCATTTCTCAGCAATGTGCAAGAAGCAAGGAAGTTGCTAAATTTGGCACGCTTTCACATTGCTGGCCTGTGAATTTGCGGCATACCTTTTCCATTACTGTCCATGCAGCCTTCAGGGAACTGCGCTATGTGCTACTGGTACCATATGGACAAATTGTCCATGTGAATGAGAACATGTGCGGTCATTCCGCAGTCACTAGAGTATTTGGCTGCCCCTCTTCCTCAGATGCACAGTCCTCTTCCCATGAGCACATCAATTCTCAATATAGCCCCTAGCAACAGGAGTACACTTCCACCACTTGTGCATTAAAAGGATAAGAGCACGTGCTTTGCTTCACCCACCCTATGCTCAGACCTTGGCCAATGGGCTTCTGTCTGCTTCCCCGGGATGAAGGAAAATTTGAAGGCTACGAACTTTTCATCTCATGAATAGGTCACCTATGTAGTGTGCACTTAGTGTAGTCAACAGATGCACTGGTAACAGTAGTTACTACCACTAGTGGAGACTGTCGAAAAGTTGGGACTAAATTCATTGCAAACTTATTTTCAAATGTAACTTCCTTCAATTTTTTCAACTAGTAAGTTGCAAGGCAAGAAGCGAAATTTATTGATTACACCTTGTATTATCAACACGCCTTTAATTTGCAGTTAAAAATATTGCAGTTAAAAAGGCGTTCGCCACAAATGGCCAGTGGCTGATAAGGTCATAGCAAACATCCTTGTTCTGTCAAGACGCACAAAAGACTGACCTTTTCCATGGGCACAGTGAAGAACATGATGGGCTTTTGTGCTTTCTATGTTGCCAGAGGGCATCAGTTGGTGCCAGCATATGCACCACATCCGGGGTTTATGTAATCAAGTGCGGGTTCTGACTATTCCACAGAAAGCTTCCGCAGATATACACTTGTATCTTTTCACTTTGACATAAAGGCCCATGTGCAATTTCACTTCTTTAAAAATGAAACTGTCAAGAACCACCCCCTTCCAGTTTCACTTCACTTGAATAATACGATAGCCAGCAAGCTCTGGTGTCCATCTTTCAGGAATAGACTTGAATAAAATAGAAGCTTTATTGTCCGCAATTTTACATATAGATTTTTCTGCCGCACCTAAACACCTTGGTGCTTGTGGGTGGGCCGGCAGAAGCAGTGCACACCATACACCGGACAACGAAACGCTCACAAATATACTCAGTTGACTCATAAATCAACACTATTAAAAAAAAAACGAGCAAGTATATCCTCAAAAAAGTGATACCACACTCTTGTACAGAGTTCAAAGACGTAACAATATGCAGAAGTACAGGAATAAACCATCACGAAAGTAGTGACAATTTTCACACGCAGTTCTGCTGAGTAATAGAGCCAGAAAGCAGAAAATAACGATACACTGCCCCTTAAATGCAATCAATTCTATAAGTTCACCTTTCATTTTCTAAGTAACTGAAGACACAGTCATGCTCATGAGACTGAAAAGAAAAATGAAATAAACGAATAAAATAAGTACAAAAGAGCAACATAGAAAGATTGGCAACGCTTTGAGAAACACGATTATGGCAAGCGGGAGTGAGAGAAAAAAAAGTAAAAGGAAAAATTCCATTATGAAAGTACACAGTTTCTTAACGGGAATTTTGATTTTTTTTTCTGTCGCTGATACACAGGAGCTCGTCAGGTAAACTGTTAAACTGTGGTGAATAATACCTACGAGTTCTTTTCCCATAATTAGTATAAACTCGTGGCACCATAAGTCTTTCCTTTGGCCTTAGTGTTCTTTGCTCACAGGTTCTTTGAAAACTTGTCATAATAATTTGTTGTTAGAATTACATACTAATATCTGTCTTAAATTCAATAGGCCTAAATTATTCATGATATCTTCATATTGTCTATTATTGATTTGTGTCACGTACACACTCTTCCTGGAAATCTTACGCAGCAGTTCATTAACTTTTGTTTGCCGAGTAACAGAGTAGCTGCCGTAGATTGTTACAGCGGATCTTAGGATGCTTCCGCCTACAGACTGAAACACATTGTAACACATTTTGACAGTTGCTCCTCATAATTTGTATATATATGCCTCAACTAGCCTTAACCTTTTACAAATGCATATGACATGTTCATCCCAGGTAAAGAACTCATCGATGCGCAGACACAGATATTCGACAGAGTGGGTATAAGGAACTGGAATGCAACAACAGTTGTCACATCACAGTCCATGAAGCCTTAATTCGCCATTAAGTTCAACGCACTTGTGAGGATTCCTAATGCACAGGAATGCACATGTTGAAATCACCTGCTAGTACTAAATTGTCCCTATGGTCAAGTTTTCCCAGAAGTTTTTCAAACCCGAACAAGAACTCACCTATCGGCCCGCTAGGCAGATGGTAAACTGCACAGATGACAAAAGTGTGTTCATCAGACGTTATATTTACAATCACTGTTTCCAAATGTTGTGTAGGTGTTAAGTGGAAGCTCACAGGGCCGATGGGACAACCCCCCCCCCCCCCCCGTACCTGTTACCAGGAGCGGTCATGCCCGGGGGGGAATCGAGGAATGTACGTCGAGGCGTGACGCCCGCGCTTAGGGTGAGCTGCGGCACTAATCCTTTCTGTCCCGACGCGTGGCAACCGGTGGATCGAATGCGCATGCAGCGAGCTGCGCATTCCACTGGGCTCGGACCGGCGAGCCCTGGGCCCCGCCCACTTGCACATACGGTGCCACTGCACTGCGGTTGGTTAAAATTGGGCGAGAGCTAGATTACTCAAGCTCCGCCCAATTATCGAAGGGGTTAAAACCCGCGGGAAACGACGACTTGGGACGAGCGCGCCGAGTCTCAAGCTCGGCCGTTTTTAACAGCCTTTTTTAAACAGCCTTTTTTTAAACTGCCTTGTCATCACTGCCTTGTATTTCAATCCCGTCTTTAATAAATAAGTTTTGCTTTGAGAAGTTGGAATTGCTGCCCCAACCGGCAACGTGTCGCCGGACGAGCGGACGAAGACCCTGAAGTGCTCTTCGTACTGCTAACCGCCGTTCACATCGGTACGAGGGCAAGAGGAAAGTTTAACTGGTGCCGTGACCAGGATCGTCTGAGCGGCTTCCTGCAGAGCGGTTGGAGGCAGTACCTTCCTGAAGATTGACGGGGCACAAACTCTTGGGGAGAAGCCCCGGGGACCAAAGTCCAGGCGAGGCCTCGGAGTCAAGGCTCCACGTCAGCGCTGAGGGGCCAGTGAGGCGAGACCGACGGAGCGAAGCGCGGCGACTTCTTCGGCGCCTGCGGCTGGCGACTTCTGCGGCACCCGCGGATGGCGACTATGAAGGCCGGGAGGACGTGAAGGGCCTGCTTCAAGCTACAGATTCCGGCCACCCTTCTGCGCCTCAGGACGTGACCTGCTGCTGCCACGAAGCAAGTGCCATGACCGACAGCCCGACAACGGAGTGAGTTTCCCCATTCTCACTTTACTTGCCTCGGGAGTGCTTGAGCCGTAAGGTTATAATTACGCAAGGCACAATGACTGCATTCAGTTGGCAAAGTGAATATGGCAATGAGTATGGGAATGGCCATGAGCGAGCGCTAATATCAGATGCCGAGCGAGTCATAGAAAAGGAGAGAGGTGACGCCACTATTCGAGACCTCAAGCGTCAGTTAGCGATAGCCGAAGAGAAGCTACGGCAGAATCACGTGTTCCTGCAAACAGCACAGCTGTCGTTAGTGTCGAGGAGCCACACGTTGTGCAGTCAATCACGGGCGTTGACACACACCAACAGCCGTTGATTCCCAGGGTGGAGGTGAATTCTACGGACGTGCCTGGGCGAAATTCGAGCAGTGGTCAAACTGTGCAGGTCAACTCTGGCGAGGCAGCCGAGCAGGTTGTTAGCGGTGTTAATGGCACTGATGAGAACAACGGCATGAACTGCTCGGACGGCACTGTTGCACCGTGCGACCTTTTGTTGCTAGCTGAAGCACCAGCATGCCAGGCAGAGAGCTGCGAAAGCGGCATGTGCGTTCGCGTTCAAACGGCATGCGCAGCATTTACAACGGCGTCGGAGAAGCCCGCACAGCTGGGTAGGCTAGGCTGTTCTGAGCCGGAGAACTCAGACTCGTTCAACGCCGCAATAAGCTTGGCTCTAGATGAGGGGAATCAAAGCAGTGACGACGGGGGTTTCACCTCATGCCCTGGAAGAAGCGAAGTTACACTACCGCTGATAGAGGCGAAGCGCGACCCATGCTGCGATCTCTGTGCGGGTCTGGGCGACAGGCAGATTGAGAACATGGAGGTCTCTGATGACGAATTCATTGAGGTGCCCATGCCACGTTCTAAGAGGTTCTCTAGACCCGAGCAATTAAAGCCTTTCGCGGAGGCTTGCACCCCATATGTGCAGATAGTATTGTTCGCTTTGATGCGACCAAGCAACGTGTTCGATACTGGTGGATAGAGACAAACGCTCAATGCTCGGCCTTGATCCACTCTGCCACTGCCAGGTTGCAATAACTGTGAAAACGACTTGTGGCTCGAGCACACGATGGGGCAGTGAGTGAGAGTGGGGGAACGCGAAGAATTCGCTCATGCCAGTGTGCAAATTGTGTCCTGTGTGAACTGTTCTCGTTGTGACAGTTAATCCGTGTGTGACGAAGAGCACCGTGTCATTATTTTTGTCTTGCCCTCGTCGGATCGTGTTGCGGTGTATATGCATGAGAGCTGGAGTTATTGTATGTTTTCTTCATTCGGTATTCAGTTCCATGTTGTTGCGTGTGAAATTTTGTAATGCTTTTACGAGAGGATTTCATTTCTGCTTGTCTTCCTATAACTGAGAATTGTGCTTGCGTCTGCATGCCTGAAGGTATCTTCCCCAGCATGTTTTTTTCTTCCAATTGTTAATAGGATGCAGAAGGGTATTTTTTGTGCTGGTACAGCGGCCAGTGGGGGCCCGGACCCTTTTGCTTTCGCGCGTTTTGTATGTTGTAGAAGGCCGCATTCTTGGCGCTATTGTGGGCTTCGGTATGTTGTGTGTACAGCAAGTGTTCCCCCAACATTCTTGGTGGGGAGGTGTTAAGTGGAAGCTCACAGGGCCGATGGGACAACCCCCCCCCCCCCCCCCCCCGCACCTGTTACCAGGAGCGGTCATGCCCGGGGGGGAGTCGAGGAATGTACGTCGAGGCGTGACGCCCGCGCTTAGGGTGAGCTGCGGCACTAATCCTTTCTGTCCCGACGCGTGGCAACCGGTGGATCAATGCGCATGCAGCGAGCTGCGCATTCCACTGGGCTCGGACCGGCGAGCCCTGGGCCCCGCCCACTTGCACATACGGTGCCACTGCACTGCGGTTGGTTAAAATTGGGCGAGAGCTAGATTACTCAAGCTCCGCCCAATTATCGAAGGGGTTAAAACCCGCGGGAAACGACGACTTGAGACGAGCGCGCCGAGTCTCAAGCTCGGCCGTTTTTAACAGCCTTTTTTAAACAGCCTTTTTTTAAACTGCCTTGTCATCACTGCCTTGTATTTCAATCCCGTCTTTAATAGATAAGTTTTGCTTTGAGAAGTTGGAATTGCTGCCCCAACCGGCAACGTGTTGCCGGACGAGCGGACGAAGACCCATAGTGCTCTTCGTATCGCTAACCGCCGTTCCCATCAGGAGGAGGGCAGGAAAGTTTAACTGTAGGTATGGCGATGCGTTCAGTATTCCATTCGTTTCTAATGTACAGCAGAATGCCGCCTCCTCGACCAGTTTCACGGCAAAAGTAATATGACTGATAAGCTGACAACTCATGTTTCACATGTGGGTTCATCCGCATTCATTTCTGTCAACGCTATTACATCTGTTTGCTCTGGCTTCTCGGATAAATGTAAAAGAAATTCATTTCAATACTTACGAATACTTCTTACATTGACATGAAGTAAATCGACGCATTTCTTATACCCTTCTTTGAATGCAAACTGCTTTGCATACACGTGCCATGCGTATAGGTCTGTAAAATTTGTGCACCCATTACACTTCCTCTAAGTCATCAATGAATGAATTCAAATGACTTTGTCTCCCTCTTTCTTTCTCATGAAGACCTTGCCATTTCTTGTCCACGTGAATTTGAAATCTTTCACGCGCTTTTGGCCCCGCCGCGGTGGCTCAGTGGTTAGGGCGCTCGACTACTGATCCGGAGTTCCCGGGTTCGAACCCGACCGTGGCGGCTGCGTTTTTATGGAGGAAAAACGCTAAGGCGCCCGTGTGCTGTGCGATGTCAGTGCACGTTAAAGATCCCCAGGTGGTCGAAATTATTCCGGAGCCCTCCACTACGGAACCTATTGTCCTTTCTTCTTTCACTCCCTCCTTAATCCCTTCCCTTACGGCGCGGTTCAGGTGTCCAACGATATATGAGACAGATACTGCGCCATTTCCTTTCCCCAAAAACCAATTATTATTATTATTATTCACGCGCTTTTGATTTTGCAGCCCACCACAACTGCCGAACATGACGAGTCATGTTGTCGATGATGTAGATGTCTTCCGATTTTAATTCATCTCTCTTCGTGGCCCATGAATTGCGAACATTTCGATCATTGAAGCGGACCAATACTGGAATTTTTTCTTCTTTAGCTTTTAGCCTGTGAGCAGCATCAACACTGTCAGAATATGGTGTGGGCAAACCAATCTTTTGTGAAAGGAGTGCCAAAACACTGAAGATATCTTCATTTTCTCTGAAAGGGATGCCGTGTATTTCAATGTTCTTGCGCCATGAATACTGTTCAACATCATTTACAGCTATCTTTAGTTGTTTCGTCTCATGGCCACTTTTATCCAGTTGTTCATGAAGTTCGTACATGTGTTTACAAAACTCTACAATGTTTCTTTTTTTCATTTTCAGCAGTTTTTTCCATGATATCATCGTACTGCCCTGATAAAAATTTCATCGATTCTTCTATGCTGGCAACTTACAGCTTGCTCTTGTGCCGTTTCGAAGATATTGTATTGTCTTGAACCGAGTATGCTCATTTTATGCTCTATCGACTCCATCCTGTTGAGCATATCAGCAAGTTTCTGTAATGTCTCTGTTCCCTGTTGCACAAGGAGTTGAATATTGTCAGCTTCTGTCTGACTGGACTGTTCTCTGGTTCGGTAAACAATGGTCCTCTATACTGTTGTTATTGTCAGGCAGAAGACTCTATGGTACGGTTACTGTGTCAGTAAGGGTGAAGAAAAGGTACAAAATTCTTAGCATAGTGAAGCTATTATTTAGAGAATAAACAATGTTGGAACATTTGCACCTCACAACATTGTTGATTTATATCGTGCCCCATCTTTGTTGTCAATTTAAAGCACAGCAAAAAGTACAACAGCATAAAATGTGGACCGCATATAAACAAGGCGGCTTTTTCGGTACCTGTTGCAAGTTTATTCTCGGTGACTCGTGAATATAGGACATGAAAAAATGTTTGCTGTCACGCGAGGACACCAGAATCAAAACGGTTAAATGGCTCTGATACTTTCTTGCATGTTCTGCAACCTGCGGGTACAAAATATAAATCAGTTTTTTTTTTGTGCTGGGAAAGCTGCATAGGAAAAGCAACGCGCCATATCTTTTTCTTTCTAGTGCTGCACCGAAGCCAGGAGGGCCCTTTATACCATCCTGGGCAGAATTTCTGCAAATAATTTCCTGACTCAGGGTGTAGGCAGCTTAGTGTGGTAAGGTTGAAAGGGCCCCCTGCATTACTTTGTAATGTCTTTTGGGTTCGTTGGTAGCCAATGGTTGTGATGGGGCACCATCAAGAGTGTTGCTGGCTGGTGTTGATGGAGAGCTCTGGGGCTCTTCAACACCATTCTCAGGAGTTTTGCAAGGGCTGCAATCACCCTCTCCTTGGTAGGACACCCCTCCTGTTGGCTGCTTGACTTGGGACACCTGATTATCTACAGCATAAAAACCATCAGCGCAGCATGCCCACAGCTGCTTCTCTTGACAGTTCATGTGATCTAGACCTTGTCAAATACACACAGAGTATGTGACGCATGAGTCGTATGCATTACAGAGTTGTCCTCAGTATGATATTGTCAAGCATCCAGAACCTGCATGCTTCCCAGCACTCTACTTGTCTCTCAATCTGTAAGCACGCCAACAACTGAACTTTAAAATGCAAATTTTCTCATCACAATGGAAAACGTGTTTCTAAGGTATTCAATTTCACAACACTTTTGTCAGAAACGCTGTAGAAGATTGTAATTGAAAGCTTTTTGATCACCGAATGCGTTTTTATGTATCCTGAAGAAGCTGGAAACCATGATCAGTGAGTGAAGATCACAACTGCCAGACAGTAATTTTACCATTTTCTTCTATAGAACAGCATTCATTTCAGTTTCCGTACCAAAAGCTGTTATGGCGCAGTGATGTGTGCCTTGTCGACAAAACTTTTATTACTGCTGCAACCAACAAATGCAGAACACTTTAGCGGCATCTGGTGACAAAAGCTTGAAGCACCTCATTGGCAGTGCGAAGGGAGGGTTCCTTTCCTTCGAAGGACGCATTCGAGAGAGCGTAAACTAAACTAAAATATGACGAACACTTCCGAGAGAGAAAATAAATTCTACGCTCAACAAATATAATATTTTACTGAGATGTGGTCACATCGTGGGATACACAGATATAGCGGCAAGGTCTCGCTGCAAGTGGCATTTGTTTGTTTTATGCAATTTTCAACAAAAAATAAATTATAAATCTTTGTTTCATATTGCAAAGCTCAATTCTACTACATGAGGCAACACATCATTTCCACCACAACCTCAAGACACGTTTTGGTTAGTCTTCGGTCCCTTTAATGTGAATTCTGAAGAAACTACACATACATCTTTCACCTGCTCACTCTTTTGTGGCTCTACTAAACACAAATGCAATAATGCAAAGCTTATTCGGCTCGCAACTGCAGCTATGTGTTTCCTTCTTTCGAATGATGCACCAAACATTAGTGTATATGGATCACCATGTGGTGTTTGCCTATGACTGCTATATAATATACAATTGATTTTCTTCTGACATGGGTTCAATCCCTGCTGCAGTGGTCACATTTCGATGGTGGCAAAATGCTAGAGGTCCATGTACTGTGCGATGTCTCTGCACGTCAATGAACTCCAGGTGGTTGAAATTTTTCGGTGCCCTCTACCACAGCGACCCTCATGGCCTGATTAGCTTTGGGATGTTAAACCTGTTAAACCAAACTAAAACCACATTGAATTTCTACTCTCACCTGTTTCGGTTTCACCGCCGCGATGGCTCAGTGGTTATGGTGCTCTGCTGCTAACCCAAATGATGTGGGTTCGATCCCGGCAGTGGCGGTAGCATTTCAAGACAAAACGCTACACTCTTGTGTATTGTGAGATGTCGGTGCCCCTTAAAGAGCCCCAGGTGGTCGAAATTATCCACAGCCCTCCACTATGGCGTCTCTCATAGCCCGAGTCGCTTTGGGCTGTTAAACCCCACAGTCCAAACCAGCGCAGCTAAGCATCTCAGCTGCCGTAAGCAGGCAAGGCACTCATCGTCTTAGCAGCAAACGCGGGAGTAGTCATGCGTAACATTGGTTTGGGCCATGGAAGATGCGTGACAAGTGACCACTTCATTCGAGCGTCAAAACTGTGAAAATTGGACAAGGAACCTGACAGCCCTGAGCGGCTCACCACCACATCTGTGCAACCCAGGCTACGCTAAGGGACTTCAAGTAATGCAGAAAGTTGAGCGAGTTGGTGATTCACTATTAAGCTTAGCACCAGCTTAAGTAAAGATACAGAAGCGGCACACGGGTCAGCGATTGTCCTGCGTGCCTCTTCTGTGTCTTGTCTTCCACTTACGCTGGTGCCAAGCTTAATGATGCTAGGCGAGCCACGTGCGTCATCGGCCGTGGCAGTAATCTCATCTCTTCCATTGTCAGCAAACAACGAAACAGCGAATGAACGTAATTGTCTGAGAGCAGATGTGAACATGAGTACGTAAGTAGATGTTAAGGCAGGTAGGCGTGAAAGCGAGTGAGCTGAGTGAGTGAAAGGACCGGGGTTCAAATCCCTGTGCCGCGCAATTCTCAATCGGTTTTTAAAAAAAATTCCGCGTGTCGATGGAATTGCATTATCAGTCGTGGGGTGTGGCCTGACCTTGGTGACCAGAACCGACAACGCATTCCGTCACCAGAATAGGATTTTGCCACCCTGGTGCAGTATTTGGCCACAACCTCCCATATGAACAAACCAATTGAAGGCAAGCACAGCAGGGGGCGGCAGAAAGTTAGGTGGGCGAATGAGATTAAGAAGTTTGCGTGGATAGGAACCGTGGCCACAGTTGGCACAGGCCAGGGTTAATTGGAGAGATATGGGAGAAGCATTTGTCCTACTGTGGGCGTAGTCAGGCTGATGATGAGCGATTGTAAGTGGACAAGAGTCTGAGTGAGTGAGCCACTTCTCATGGTGCCATGGTATGTGGGAAATACAAAGTCGATGGAACTGCCATATAATGACAGCATTAGCAATGTTAGGTTCATTGGATAGAAACATTTTACTCCCGCAGTGGGCCTTTGCTAAATTTCCAGTTTATTGACTAGATACGCTGAATCGTCGCTGAGGTATAACTCGTTCTCTAAATTAACTAGCCTCTAGATTTTGAACTTTAACATGCAGGAAAGTTAGACGAAGAAATAGATTTGAACAGTTCAGTCAGCAGCGTAAAATTCAAGCTTACCTCGAGCGAGTAGCCACGATAGCAAATGGTTTCGTTGTGCTCATGCTCAGCTTTCTGTCTGCGAATTTTGAAATGCAGCTTTTCAAGACTTGCTCAAACCCATGGCAGCACTCGCGAGTCCGCTAAGTGTCGCCAAGAAAGTCGCAGACATGTGAAAAAGAAGCACGATCCCCTTCTTCCAGCCCAGCGGGTACCTTCAGAAAGGTTGGGTTATCTAGTCTCGTCAGTAGACGTGTTGTCATGAGCAACGCCGATGTCCCAAGCGATGGGCCATCTTTCGTTCTTGCTGTGTGGAGCGCATCGGGCCCACGCTGCTCGTTATTTTCGTGTTCCCTTTGAATACTCGAGCCATGATCCACTGCCGAGGTTTGAAGCGTGTCTGAATGTTGAAAGTGCCGGCTCTATATCTGTAATATTAATCCTGAGCGAAGTTTCTGTCAATGCAGGCCGCCATGCTGCTGTTGTCACTGCTACTGCCGCTTTGCCGCTGCCTCATTAACTGTGAGACAAGTGTTGATTCATCTTGCGCGACATAATTATTTTCTTTCAAGTTTTTTAGATGTGTTTTATTGTTAACTTCTTATAGCACACTACACAAGATGAATGACTACTTTTAGTGCGTTTCGGCAAAGTTGCACATCACTAAATTCGGCGGATTTTATTTTTTTGATCAAGCGTTAGTTTTTTAAGATGGCCGAGCCCAGAAGATGCGTTTGTCCGTGGAGCTGTGGACCAGGCGATGGTCTAGTTCGGGAAAGTTTGTTTTACTTCTCCCGAAGACGCTATTCTTTGAAATTGGTGTGGGTATAGCTGTGCTACACGTTAACATTTGTTTAGCAATGTTTCTTAGTAGCAGTGCTGGTCTTCTGATGCCAACTTTTATTTGAAATGTCCGATTACAGGACAGACATATGACGGAAGCAACAAACACTGAAACCAAGGCGCATAGGGGAGTGTTTCTATTTGTTTTAAAAATGAATTTGTGATGCTGGTCAATGAGAGATTAATAATGTATTCCATCGCTGTAAGGTAATCATAAGAAATCAGAAGAAAAAAACAGCCACATGCCGCCGGTGGGATTCAAACCCACGATCTACGAATTTCGCGTCCGGTGCTCTACCAAGTTCGGTTAGTTCACTTTTTTAGCCATTTCTTCAAACCTACGAGGCGTTTCGTCACAAATGTGCTTGAAATTAGCCTCTGCATGCCTTTGTACTCTCAGAAATGCACCACTGAGATTTGTGTTCTGAACGCATATTGATTTCACCGACGTGGTCCGTTGCTGCCGCTAGACTCGTTTCTAGCTAGAAGCCAAATTTTGCGCCGAGCGTTTCTTCAGGTCTGTCCAGCGTGGCTGTGCTAGTTCCGCAAAGTTGGTGCCGCGAAATGTGGAGCTCTGGTTAAGGTGAGGCAGCCTCGTAATACTACTTCGACCTTTGAGCACCCATGCTTAGAATTTGGTAGAGAGGTTGGTCAGATGGTTCTTGATAATCACGAAGTGAACACGGGAGGGAAAACCTCACGGTGCTTGCCAGTGTTTCAACAAGAAGACTGTTATTTGTGACTTTTTTATGTTTCCTTACAATTTGTTATTATCTATGTACAAGCGGTGACTTACATCAACAAAAGGTATTGAATATCATTGTGAGATTGCTCATGCCCTTCATTTTTTTTTGCTCCGGAGGGGAAACCCGGTTGAGGTCAGTGGGCTAATGTGTAGTTGAAACAATTTTTAGGCAACAAAACATGCAAATTCTTAACAGGAGAGGTGCAAGAAAAAGTTGAACATCACCATGTTACTTCAGGTTTCAAATCTTGCTCAACATGAAGCCATTGCAAAGATGCGCACATGGTGTTGGAAAGCACGATCTTGCATATTGCACGAACCAAAGCCAGCTGCTAACTGCTGGTCATAATAAATATGCTCACACCAGTTCAGACAGAGGATGGTTGAGGTCATCAAAGGGCACATTGCAGTACACATGCTTCCTGCCGGCTTTTGAAAAACCTACTTACTATGCATCTTATTTGATGTTTCATTTGTCGCATACAGCAGGAGCTAATGCTATCCACGTGTGGCTATGAGGGTAATGCCAGAAGTAAGCTGACGTGCAAACACTAGGGAAAACTCTGTCCAAGGTGGCTGCTCTGTGATGCACTTTGTGTGTATATGTTAATGCAGGCCAACATTACAACTCTGTATGCAACCCATGTACAACCGATATACAACTTGGTGTCAAAAGTCTCTCTGCCAGCAGTGAGCATATTGTTACGTGACGGCAAGCCAATGAAAAGAGGACTACATGAAAGATAGCGATGGAATGATTTAATGGCGGTGGGCCTAGCGCGAGCGCTCCGTGCCGTGCCACTGCCCACTTTGTCGTCTTCTAGTCCATGACACTACTCGGGGGCCCCCGAGCGATCGTCCCGATTCAGCGAACTACAACCTTTGTCCGTAAAGTGCCGAGACTGAGTGTATTAAAAAATGCGTTTAACATTGAAATCATTTGTGCAGCACCTCTTCGACATAATCTCCCTTGCAGTCTATACACAGCTTCCAACGCTTCTTGAGATCTTGGAAACAGTTGGAAAACGCTTCTTTTGCCAGGGCTGTCAGCTCCTTTGTCGTCGCGTCTTGAATGGCCTCCACGCTCCCCATCCAGCGACCTTTTAGGGCTCTCTTCACACGAGGAAACAGGAAAAAATCGTATGGGAAGAGGTCAGGCGAGTATGGCGGATGGGGAAGTACAGTAATGCTGTGCTTGCTGAGAAATTTTGTCACGCTGAGAGCAGTGTGCGGCCTTGCGTTATCGTGGAGAAGGCTTCATTGTCCAGATGCCCTTAAGTCAGGGTGACGGTGTCGCAGTGCATCACGCATGTGTTGGAGCACGTGGATTTCAAACTCCTGATTCACCGTCCGCCCTTGTGGGACGAACTCATTGTGTATGACATCTCTGGCATTGAAAAAAAACTATCAGCATCGTCGTTTTGGACTTCTGAACTATCAGCATCGTCTTTGTTTTGGTCTTCTGTCGCCGCACCTTCCTCGACGCCGGAGAGCTTCTGGACTCTGTCATTCGGCGCTCTGTCTTTTTGTTTGAGGATCGTATTGAAAACACCATGTTTCATCTTCAGCAGTGATGCTGTCGACGAATGCAGCATCTTTCTCTACCTCGGAGAACAAATCAGCGCTCACTGATGCCCGCGTGTCCGTCTATGTAGTCCTGTGTGAGGGAGTGTGGCACAAGTCTGGCATTCAGCTTTCGTTTCCCCAAGTTCTCACCAAAATTTGGTGGCATGTTGTCTTACTAATGTCGAGAGCATCTAATAGCATGCGGACTGTAATGGTGCAGTCTTCCTGCACGATTTCTCTGATCCGAGCCATGTTGTTTACATTCCGTGAGGTTGAAGGGCACCGCTGCCTTGTGTCATCTTCTACCGATGTTCTCCCCAAAACAAACCTCTTGTGCCACTCGAAAACTTGTGCCCGCGATAATGTCTCGTTGCCGTAAGCGTCACGAAGGAGCTCATACGTCTGTGTGGCTGTCTTGCCAAGCTTCACACAGAATTTTATGTTTAAATGCTGTTCGAGGTGGACGTCCATCTCTCCACATTCACTCACAGTAGAATGCACAGATGACAAGCGACAACGTATTTTTCTACATGTAGTGCCATCTAGTGGCCGCCACAGCAAGTAACATAAATAGTCCAGGTTAGCCCAAAAAGATGGCACTACACATACGCACCAACATTTGTTTTTGGGAATCATTTATAGAGAAAATAAATCAGTCTCGAAACTTTACGGACAAAGGTTGTAAAATACAGTGACGATGAAACGTAAGACGTGGCGATGGGCGTGGTAGAAGGTATGAACAGAGTCCGTGAGAATATTTTGTATGAAGTAGCCAAAAAATTTGCTGTTCTTGACGCCGCATGAAAAAAGTTAACACTGATTAGGAAATAAATGACTTATGTGCAGTAAGAAATGGGAACATTGGCTGTGCCAGATGCATGCATGTTGCATCCCCGCAGCAGCCATAGCTTGAGCAGTGGCAAAGGGAAATGGAGCTGACAAAACAGCTTATTTGTGGTCATCCATTCTTTGACTTCCTTTTAAGATACAGTGTGAGCAGGTAAATCAAGGCACAGAATGCCAAGTGTTTGGGAATAATGCTCTGATTAAATGTACTGCCAGGCTCTGAGTTCAAAAATTCAGCTTGGGAGGTATGCTTCTTCATTGCGCATCCCACTCACTGGACACATGTTGGATGACGCAATACTAAATGTGCCCATAGAAAAAGACAACTTCTCATGTCACTTTGCCATACATTTCCGCATTTGTGGGTAAACTGCAAGCTTTTGCCCCCACTGCATTGGAAAGGCATTCAGGTTGAGAAAGTGAGTATTCCACACACCGTCACATGCCAACAAGCAATGAGTACGGCAGCCTCTGTCGTTTCTCTTCTGTCACTGCAATGGTTTCATATTCGGTTGTATTAGCCACGGTCTGTGTTTCTGCACACACGCCAGGCATGTTTTCAGCACACGAGTCAGTTCTTTCCTTATCAGTGCTCATTTTTGTAGCGAGATGTCAAGAACAGTAAGAATTTTTCTGGTTACCTTGTGCAATGGTGGTGCATCTGCCACCAGTTCAGTTATTTTGGTCAAGCTTCAGCAGTGGTGGACTTTCGAAACAAAGGTACAGCATCTACAAGCGAGTGACAGGGTACAAGAGCAAAGATGAAACTCGGAGCCAGATAGCTCTGCTGTTACTAGTTAGGCAGCTGGAACTCCAACAAAAGTATGAGACCTTCACACTTCTGTGCCGCAACAAAAAATCTAAAACGTCCTGAATCGCTTCGATCAGCATTTCACAAGGGACTGCAGTACAAAATATGCATCAAAGTATTGCACAACATGAAGAAATGACAAGCCAAGCTTTTGACAGATTCGTGCAAGCTGTTAACATACAAGAGGGTCAAATCGGCACTATGGACAACCAGATGATTACGAACCGTGTAGGCATGGAATCGGTGACACCGCACTCTGCGAATGTTTTTTGCATGAAAAGACACTTGTCCTATGAAAAGCAATCAGCCACTGCATGGGAGCACAACTATCTACGTTGTACGTCAAAGAAATGCAAGCACCCAGGTCGGAGGATCTCGCACCACATTGTAACCGACCAAAAGCTTCTGACCTCAAGCTAGGCGAAAACTTCGAATGTGTGCTTGCTTGCTGCCAACCGTTTCAAAGTGTCCTGATGGACAGATGCCCACAACAGTGCCAGCTTTCAAAGACGAATGCAACACGTGTGGCACACCCAGCTGTTACACTGTGTAACAACGAAGATTTGTCAACGCGGTAGTGGCAGTGCTATCGCTGAGCGTGCGCTGCTGGCTGGCTCTAGAGCAGCCGCCGACGGCCAGAAGAACACCGTTCAGTGCCTGGTGCTTTCAGGGCCATTAAACCCCTTTTCAACTGCATCATGTTGCTAGCCCTTGAACATTTGCATATTGTGTGAACATTGTTCAAAGGTGCACCCCCCTTCATTAGATGCATTCACTGTTTGTACTCTTCATCACTTGTTATGGCAGCAAACCAAAATGAATGCACGTGATGCAACTTTGGAACTGGACACATAATCAGATGTCAGCCTCTTTTCTTTTGATGAGATTCAAAAGCAGTCCTACCTGCCAGTGCTAATTAGCCTTAATGACAATGCAATCACTTGCACTGATGCAGTAGCACCATTACAGGGAGAGAGTTCTTTCCAGTGGATTTCACCGGGTGCATCAAGACTGAATTTTTTGTTGTTAGTCTGCCAAGTGCAGTAACTTTTGGGTAATGTGACTCCCAGAGGCTGAAGTTCATCCCACACCTCGACAAACTTCACTGCGGGTCAGCTGATATGAAAGCCAGAAATGAAGAGTTGGCAAACATAATTGAGCATTACAGCGATGTACTTGTTGAAGGGACAGGTCTTCTGCATGGAGAGTATACAGTAGCACCGGACAAAAGTTCGTAATATTCATTTTTCACCATATGAATTCTCATCAGACATGAATGAAGCGCGATAAGTAACCAAGTAACATTTTATCATGGCCATCTGGAAGAAAAACCCAAAGGACGTGAAGAAAAATATAACAAACAGCTCTGCACAAGTATGAACATCAAACGATCATGACCATGCAAACCCTTAACAACCGAAAACTATACAACTACATGAGGAGCGACACCAGATGACCAACAGGACACTTGGAAAAAGTGCAGAATAAAAATTTAAGACCAAAGCTGCGTCAAAGGTAAAAAAGACGGCGAAAGGCGTGATGAGTGCGAAAACCTTTAACATTTGGAGCCGGTCAACCGGCAACCATATGAATGATATCCGATGACCAACAAGAACATGGGAAAAAAGGGAAGAAAGTCAAAAACAGGGTCAGACCAAAGTCTGCGTCAAAGGCACAAAAAGCGGACAGGAATCCGCGCAAACAACGGCACTTCGTGAGAAAGAATAGCACCCAATGCTTTAGGGAGTGCACGACAAAACAATAAACCTACAAAATTTCTTCTAGCAAAGTGAACTCCTCGTTGCTAAGCGTAATGGATGGCTTGCTGACGCATCTGCTCCCTTCTTTCCTGATATAAAAGGCTTCCATCACCTCTCTCTGGGAAGCTTCCTTCATTATTTCGCAGGTTTCGGCAGTGCTCGCTGGCACGCTCATTGAAACATCGACCTGTTTGGCCAATGTATATGAGCCCGCAGCTTAAGGGAATCTGGTAAACAACCAGAGTTCTGCACTGTGTGAACTTGTTTTGTTGTTTCACAGTACAAGCCGGTTGTTTTTCTCGGTTATTCATGGCGCAAAGCCTAGAAAGTTTGCATGGGGCTGAGAATGTGACCTGAACGTTATGTCTGCCTGCTACTTTAAGGTTCTGCAAAACCTTGTGGATGTACGGTATTACAGCCACACGACTGCACAAAATCGGATCTCTCCTTTCAGGACCTTGCTTCAACTTCTGCAGAATGGCTTCACACACGGAAGAAACCACACAAGAAGGGTACCCTGCTGCTTTTAACTGCTGAACTTGAGCGCTGAAACTTGACGAGGTCATATGGGGGCATGATTTGTTCAAAGCCGCTTGTAAAGAGTTCGAAACAATCGCCGTTTCACGAGCTTCGAATGAGCACTGTTAAAAAGGGAGCAAACCTTTCTTTGAATGTGGACTATACATCCAACACAAGTCATCTTAAGAAACCATATCCTAAGATCGAAGAACTGAAGTTCACCATTTGTCGGGACCTCTTTTGTCACGGTTGTTACGGCGTGTTGGCTTACAAAAGGGCAGGTTTTACGCGAAATAAAATTCAGTTGTAAGTTGGCGCTGGTCCTGTCGTGTTTGTTCCTCTTTTGTACCCATATTTCGTGCTGTTTTCTTCGTGATTTACACCACAGCTAGCCCAACAAACCCAATTCAAGTGGCTGTTGCACAAGAGCACCCTTTTGTTCAATGTCCAGTTCCATGCGATTTTGCATGAGGAACCGCATCCTTGACACTCAGATGCAAGCTGTGAAGGCGTTTTGTTTTCCTGCTGCCAGCTGTTTTCAAAGGCCGACCGGCATGAACTCTGGCTGCGCCTCGTGTGACACCTGGACGGCGCCTTGCTAGTCCAGTTGGTTGCACCTTGATGATGCGGCCGCGCCTCAGTGAACTTGCTTTTGCTGCTGTTGAAGCAAGATGCATCGCTACTACTTGAGGCTCTGTGCGCGCTCTCTTCAACAGTGCCAGGTCTCTTTGGAGCAGGGTGAGATAAAATGGGTTATCTGCAGCCAAACTGTATTGCCACCACAGCTCCTCTGTGATGTTCTTGAGTACCTCAGCGGCATCCTGTGAAAAAACCAAAATAGCTCAGAGATCTGTGAAATGAGGCACTAAAGTACCAACTGTAATGACTTTCACAATGTACCTCTAGCACTCCACTCACTTTTCTGTACTTTTTGTCCTTTCATCTTATTGTTTACAGCTTCCATTGGTTATAATAGCCATGTGTTTAGGTTATTCCGATATGGGCACTATGATTTACAAAGCAAATTGCACTGTGGAAGTTTGCATGGTGCCAACATGATGGATTGCGGAAAAGTAGAACATCAATGCACTGCATCAAGTGAGAGCGTGGAAAGGATGATAAGCTGGAGAATATCTTGCAATAAACCTGTATCCTCATATACTTGGCACTACTAACGATGCTCATGTCATGAAAGTTATATTACATACATCAAGTACATAAATGTTTAATGCGCAAACACAGAGAAGTAAGCTGTTTGTCGATCATTTTTACAAATAAAGTTTTTTGGACTCGCTGAATTATTCAACATGCCTGTGAGGCACGGTACCACAGAAAACTGCCAATAAGAAGCAAGAAATACTGAAACAGCTATGCACTCTGGTTACGGGGAAATTTTCACATTACACTTATACTCTGTGACCAATGCTGCCTTTGAAAGCTCTGTTCATTGCTGAAATCGGTGTAGTAGCATAGTGAGAGGGTTGGTTAATGCAAGTCCAGTTACAGTTTTGAGCAGGACAGGGAGAGGTTTCAGCTCCTCTTAAATGAGAACCCTGCATACTGCTTTAGGGAACTGCCATGCAGCCAGACTTGAAACATATATTGTAATGCAAAAAAAAAGAATGTGCCCAGACCTCACGGCATTGATGAATGGAACTTGGCCCTGCAACAGCAAGCTGCTCCTCAACTTCCATTGTGTCTTGGGGCAAGCTTGTAGCATCTTGCACCAAGGCCTGTGGCTGTGGCTGGACAGGTTCATTGCCTGGCTCGCCTGAGCCGCTCCCTGGCTGATCCCATTCAGACTCACGGAAGTCGCGGAAAAAGGCAGGATTTTGACACTTGTCACCTAGGGCAAGCCATGCGAGCTGGTGGCGGTCTTGAGTGCTAAGTATAGGAGCATTCGGGAATCCTCCCCCATAGGTGCTGTGAACGAGTGCCTGGTGCTTGCAGAACGCCCCCTGCTGGCCAGCTCGGCAGGTGCAAGTGCCGACATCCTACCACACTTCATAGATTTTACCATCCTCTTTGCAGCTGGGAACTTCAAACAGATTGCTGCCAAGGGTGCGGATGCTTGCAGCAGCATTTTCAGGCACCCTTTCGAGGAGTTTGTCATATAGGAACTTGTAGCTTGGTACACGGTTGTAAGCATGCTTCAGCAGCCTCTTCTGCAGGTGACCTTCCCATAAGCTTGGGATAAGGTCCACAAGAGCGACAACATTAAACGCTTTATGCCTGCCCAGAACCACATCCTTAAGGACCCGTATGGATGCTTCAGCGAAATTATTGGTGTTGTGGCCCCTTGTGAGCATTCCAGAGCGGTACAGAAGCACCCATTCTGCCTTGCGCTCCAGGAAGCCAAGAACACGGGCTACGTAGCGCTTGTGAGACTTGGCCTTCATTTCCGCTATGGCAGTATTCAGGTCATTAGCAGTTGATGCATACATAATCTGCAAAGGAGATTATAAAACACATGTCGAATGCACACCAATATTTGCCTCCTGTAATGGCACTATTTGTGCATAAAAATTTATATTGAGTGATCTGTCTCTGTGTCATCTTCGACTTATGCTTCTGATGTTGCAATGTAACTAACATTTCTGACGCTACTCAATATCGGGCTGCTAAACATGTAGCAATGACAATTTTCCACGAACTATCACCTTGTCCCAAATATTTCACCAAAGTGGTGTTTCCAGTCTCATATTCTGAGTTTGTTTGCCCCCTTTTATGCTATAGGAGATGTGACTTAACTATCTGATATGTTAATGATCGTACGTTGCATTTTTTACAATGCCTAAGATTGTGTGGGTGTTTTGGGTGCTTTACATCCAATCCTCATTGTTACCTTCAAACTGCACATGACTGAGAACAGCAGTTATTTTCAATCCATGTTGCACACACTTGTTGCCATTATAGCTATTGATTCATTATTTATTTGTGGGCACAAGTTTGCCTAATCAACAGTTTTCCACCAAAGCTTTCTTTCACCTTTCTCCTTCTTGCCACCACCGCATGACAATTTTATATTAACAATAGCCTGCATGGCCCCATTCTAGAATGTAAATACTTTAATACCTATGCTACTAATAACCTTTGCTGAAGAACTTATGTTAACTACATAACATAGCACCATATGCTCGCTATTAACAACACAATTGCTCACATCAAAGTCACTCAAAACAATGACAGCTATAGTATATACTGTGTCCAACCCTGTTTAGAATCCTCTTTCTAAAAGCTACGCAAGCAGATTTTCACTAACTAAAGCTGGAGTGAACACACAGAATCAATTACTTTAATTATAATGTGTGTAATTAGCAGCATAGCAGAAACATTACAAATACGCAACAAACTCTAAACATGTTATGTCACTATGTGCGTTTTTCTCACGTTTTTCTTAATATCGATCTTTTCAGAAGATTTCTCACTCTATTAAAACCACCTCAAGGTACCTCTGATCGCTCATGGCACTTGCATTCATGTAATGTTCATCATCCTCACAAACTTGATGTACCTCTTCAATTATAATAAAAACATAGGGTCACTGACCAAGTCAAAATTTTAAAGAAACGTATTGACGTTTCGGAAGCCCTACGGCTTCCTTGTTCACAATCCGAAACGTCAATACGTTTCTTTAAAATTTTGACTTGGTCAGTGACCCTATGTTTTTATTATGCCTCTACCTGACCAGACGACGTTTCGTCAAACTCTTGACTACACCTCTTCAATTAATAACACGTATACAGTTATTTCTGTCAGAGACATTCCGTACTTGGAACTGCTTGCCAGGCACATTAGCCACTATCTCCGGACACTCTAGCTATTATTCATTTCAGTATGCACTGAATTTATGATAGGTGTTGTGTTCAATGTGTTGCGTCCGATTTTATTGCTCTGGTGGTTCGAAGAGCAGGTAGTTATTGATTTCATTTAATTCTACTTGCAGCGCGCCTTGTATTATACTCGGTGTTTTTGACTTAGACCTCTTCTCTTGCCAACCCAGTAGCTTTGGCTGTCAAACGTAAGCTCGCAGGCTTGATCATAGCCGCAGTGACTGTTTCAATGGAAGTGAAATACAAAAATACCCATGTGCTATATGATGTCAGTGCACATCAAAGAACTCCCAGGCAGTATGAAATAACGTGGAGGCCTCCACTGCAGTGCACATTGTAGTCCATGTGTCACTTCAGGACATCCAGTACCACGATTTACATTTTTCTTCTCATCTCTGCGTCTTTGTGACATTTGACCAATTTTATGCATTCTTTTCCCTCCTCTCCGCAATGCTTCTTGTAAGCTGTGACGGTGAACTAAATAGGCATGCAAGCTTGCATTTGTAATGAATGCAGATAATCATTATTTTATGACTACATAACAGAACACAATGCTTGACAAGTCAGCCTTAATTATAAGCCAGACCTCCCAGCCCAAACTTTTGGCAGGACGATGAAAAAGTCGCAGAATGTTTGCTACCTTCTTGTTACATATATTAGTTTATGTGGTACTGTGCTCAAATAATGCATTTGTTACCGCACTGCCATTGTTTACGAGCTCTGCCTATCCCAAATGTAGTAGGGATTTGATGGATTACCCTTGTAAAGTAGAAATTTATAACTTGTTTATGCAACTATCACATGGAAGCCATCATATCTTCAGTGCAACCGTTTCATTACTTAGATATAGTATACCAGTTTCCTCTATAATAAAGCTGCATTGGGGCAGCTAGGTTTGTTTGTTGGTATGGTAGCTACTGACAGTTGTAACCCTCCTCAGTGAAGTATGAACAGAGAGTGGTGGTAACAACTGAAAATACTTTATAATAATTTCACATCATAGCGATATGTGCAAGGAGGGCACGTGTCTAAGAAAAGGGTTCTTTGGTACCGCTCCTTTGGTGCATGAAAAAAAATCCACAATATTCACTACATCTACAGCATGTTTTCGCAGCAGTCACAATCATTCAGGCGCACATGATTGCGAAAGCATGCTCATTTAATTTAATGAAATCATGATTTGCCTCTAGGGGCATAAAGAAATGAGACACCGGCCCAGTGCCCTAGAAAACCTGCTTCATTCTTATGCTTTTAGACCCCGCCCCCATGCCAAGAAATGATGCTATACTACTTCTGCTGCAGATCTGTCACTGATTTCAGCACAATAGCGTGCTTAATTTCATCTTTGATATCATGAACCACAATGCCAATGCCAGAAATTTAAGAACTTGCCTTGCCTTCAGAGCTGATAGCGATCAATTCTGCAATTCCATCATCTCTCTATGCCTTAGCAAACCAAAAAAGTATGAGTCGAATTCTTTTAACTGCACTCTGTGATTGACATCATGTTTATATTGCGTTGCAATCCACTTGCACAGACCATAGAAATAATTCTTTTCTGGGTTTTTAACAAAAATCTGTGTAGAAGGGAAAGAAAAACTTGCCATGTGTAGTGTTCCAGAAGCCTAACACCCTACAGTGTTGCAGATAAAATGTGCAACTATTTCATACTCTTTCAGAGGGATCATTGGCACGAACGTGTGCTCTTTGAAGCTCCCATGATGCAGTCATGTGTTGCTTTGAAGGCACCCACCGAAGTACCTTCACTGGGTTCTCTGAGCCATTCATGCACATTCCTGTAATACTCGTTACTGGACATTATAAGTCTGACATAGTTCATGTTATTTTATTGTAAGAATTCAAACAGCCGGCATTTTGCATCACTCATCACTGACCAATTATTTTGTACTGTCTTAGCAGATGCAATGCGATATCTGACAGCCACATTTTCTGGAAGAAATTGACAGAACTAAAAGTAATGCATGCTTCATTTGCGTTCACCTTCTGAAATGTAGTCATCAAATCTCGCTTGTTATCCCTGCTGGTGTCACGTGACGCATGTAGCCAGCGCCACTCGGCTTGAGCCACATGAAAGTGGCAAAGGAGCTGCTTGCCTTCGGGCCATGTTGCTTGCAAAGCAGTACAACAATAACTGATGGGCACGTTGGTCTGACATGATTTCCAGTGAAACAGCGCAACGGCACTGTGTATCGTCCTTTCTTGTCCTCTGGCCTTGTGCCGTTGCGCTGTTTCACTGGAAATCATTGCAAAGCAGCTTCCTCAGCTGCCGAATTATCCGTCATAAATGCTTGCGGTGCCTGCAGAATATAAGAAGCAATATTTTGCACCTTTGTTGCTGTAAGTAAACAACTTTATTATTCATTATAAATAGTATGAAGTCTCTACATTGCTTTTCATTTGAGGCTTTTGTGTTGCAAAGTTTGAGGCGCAAAGGACACAGAGACTTTCTGTAAAAATTGAATTTGACTGCCCAGATGCCCCTTCTCATGATTTTATTAAACTATATGCCTAAAATATTAGTACAGCGGTAAACTGGAAAAGTAAGATTTCTTATCCATTTTTTATTGGTGAAACTTTTAAAAAGGTGGCATGAAAATGTGGTGATAATATTTCATTATGCCAGCAGAAAGAGCATGAAGTTTAGTGGTCATAGCTTATGCTTGAGACACCATTCCTTTTGTCCTTGACTGGGGAGCAAACAGCCATTCATCTTATGTGCGGCAAAAACACTGACAAGTAATTGGGTTTTGAATGGTGTAATGAATCGGCATTTTTGAAACTGAGCAATGTTTGTATGTGCTTTTATCCTCTTCTATCGAGCCATAAATCAAGCGGCCAAATATCACAGCAGAAATGATAATGAATAAATATCAACATTTTTATTCTTGAACCTTCACATAGCACTCTATTGATATGGACATGACCTTGATGCTTTACCTTTTGTTGTGCCGTCTGAAGTAAGATTATTTTATGAATTATTCTATTAATTATGCACATGGGTAAATGACAGCTTTAACATGTGGCCACCGGGAACAAAAGCATGCAAATGTCATTCTGCCCCCCCCCCCCACCCTTTTACCAAAGATGCCCCTATGTGAATAGAACAGAAGAAGGCGTAAACAAAATGCATGTGATGGGCCACTCTTGTTTATATCCACTGCTGTAATTATGATTTGTTAGCTCATGAATGCCCTGAGTATTATTCTTTACTTACATGAGTGCCACCAAAGCAGGTTGGGTAGCTCAGCTTCAGCAGACCAAATGCAGCTTTGTAGCTCTCGCTGCTCTGAGAACTATGTAGTAGTACAGCAAGAGGCATTGCGCCAACTGCAGTTGCTGTAAGTACCACCGTGAGACTGCTTTGTGACTGATCACATGAGGCTGTAGAGTCTACAAGTATTATTTCCTTAGCAGCACTCAGTCCTTGCGTCCTTTTCATAACCTGCGTCACCACAATAACTGCCCAGCAGGCACCATCCTCTGACCTTGTGGTTCTCACATCGGCCCCTGCAAAAGGCAATATAGGACTCCTACTTATAGCGGCATTAAGCAGAGAGGCAATGGTAAATAAGGGGCTTGTTAAGATATACATTTAAAAGTTGCCGGCAGTCAAAGCAAATCGGAAATTTCAAAAAACAAGTTTCATGTTCTTATTCATCAAATTAGGAGCAGCAGAATCATTTGTTAGATGTTAGATAATTCAACACAACGTAGGAGAAAAGACAGCTACATGCCTCCAATGGAATCTGAATCAAAGACCTCCACGTGTTGCAGATGGTGCTCGACCAACCGAGCTATGGCACTACTACTATCAAGCGTACCTCTGCTAGCGTGCACTTCGCATGTTGAACCTTTTTATGCCTGTTTATGGCATCAAGAGTGCCAAACTAGATACCTTCTTTATGCTTTTTAGCAAGCAAGGGAAGGGAAATGATTGGTTCATTAATATGTACACAAGAAACGATCAATAAAGTCCAGGAAAGCATAGGGGAATACTGTTCTAGTTATTCTTTTAATGTTGTAAACTGTATTGAGAAATTAGTGACAGCGTAATTTTTTTTGATGTAGAATAACTGCGTAACATAACGTGACAGAACGCACAAGGAAAGACAACCACATGCTGCCGATGGGGTCCAAGTAGGTTGCACCTGCATGCCCATGTCTCTAATGCTATGCTTCGGGCTTAGGGTGAGGCAAATGTATCACTGGGCAGAGTAATGTTGGCATGTATGGATATTAAATCTCGATATTACAGATAATGAAAAGTAGACACTGTAGCATACTCACTGTTTCACAATGCAGGAAGTATTCATCATGGATGGGATTTTTGTTGTAAACCACACAGCTTTAGCAATGCAGACCAGAGAAGGTTGCTGTAAGCTGATTTAGACATGCGTATGGCTTTTCATCCTGCTCTATTTTCACCAAAAAGGGGGCCACTGTGGCTTGAATGAATATACTCTAAAGCGTCAGATGGTCCCTCTAAGAGGAAAGAAAAACTACTGCTAGCCGAGAGGTTACCCCTGTTGGCAGCTTGATGTGCTACAACATTTGGTGATAATTCTGGTGAAGCAAAAGGTAAATATTTATGAAATACCTAGACCACAAAAATAAAAATAATCACACAAATATGTGCAAATGCAAACAGTTAAACACCCAAAAAACCTTTGCAGTTCAGTCCTTTCAAAAAGTCGCAGGAATTTCAAAGAAAAGAAACTACACTGCTCAGATATATTGCAGCTTACGCTTGTCAAGATAGCATGACGCTTTCTCTGAAAGTTTGCTGACAGGGTCCACTGCGCTGCCATAATGATGATCCCGCCACAGCCGGAACCAGTAATAAACAGTGCCTGCGCTTGGATTCACAGCACCACTGGCAAGCTTCTCGGCGGCGTCATCTTCAGCTTCTGCTGGTGCATAGCTATGGACTGTGCTGGTGTGAGGCCATCATGAAAATAGCTATGGAACACAGCTGGAGTGTCAGCTGTGCGCAGGAGACGCAAGGCATCAGCACAGTCTAGCGCATGATTATGGTCATCCCTGACCTTCACAATGGCACGCAACGGCGTATACCTCTTCAGGAATGGGTCCCGCTTCTTTGTGTCCCTAGTAATGTTTTTTATTTTGATGTCCACAAAGGCTGGACAGTTGGTGGCCGTTTGGCCAGTAATCTTATTCCTGTTCGAGTGCTGGCATTTCCACTTCTTGTGGAATGTGATCCTAGTAAAAAACAAATGCAAATGATTTTTCCTAGAATGACACTCATATTTTTGCGTAAGAATATTTTACATTAGAGAGACACTAGTAACAATAATGTAAATATTGCGCAGTGCTCTGTCAGACATTGCTGCCGCGCGGTGAAGCCGCGACGGCTCTAAAGGACCGCCAGGTGGCCGGCGGAGCTAGCGGATGCACCTCACCTCGGCTCCGTGGATTTTCAGTCAAAACGGCGGATTTTCGACGTGAAATGGACTGACACCACCCATAATCGGTCAGTGAAGGGGTTCGGCACCCGTTCCCACCATTTTCCGTGCAATTCTAAGCATTTTTGCCCGAAAAGGACCCTGCCGCTCCGAGCCAGGCGCGGAACGCTAGGCATCGCGTTGTACCTAGCACAACAAGGGCCCCCACCGCTGCGGCCGCCGGTTAGGCCTACGACCACCGGCGCGTCTAGACTCACCTCACCTGCGTATTGACCTAAGCAATGATGGTTTACAGCGTAGAAGGCGACGACATCAATCCCGAAGACTTCGCTAACGACCCGCGTTGGTGGAGAGCAATTCAAGCCCGCAATGTGGTCTTCCCCACCCTAGCCACTTCGAATCCGGCTCTGAAGCAGGCCTCCCAAGCTAACCTACCCGCCGACCCGGCCACGTCGGCGTCGCCAAATCAAGGCAAGACTATTTCTCCAAAACTTAAACGTCATGCTCCAGTACCAAAACTACCGGCTACGGATCAGAAAGTAATTTTCCGACCTGGGGGCCTATTCTCGACAATTCGCCATTTTGTTCAAATTGTGACGTAGGCGTGACGTAACCATCAAGGCGGTGCCAGGTTACGTACCCACAGAATCTGATTACGTGAGGAGAAAAAAAAAGTAAAAACTGATCTAGGAATAAATACCGTCGTCTGCTACTATTGGCGCCAATTACGGAACAGAATGCCGCTCCGGGAGCTTGCGCTGAGCCTTTGCGTTGCAATCTTCGGTGCATACGCGTCGAGGGGCAGTGCGAAGGGGTGAAATATGTTGCGGCCTCTTGCGTATCATGTCGGATGTCCGGCAGCAGCTTAGGGCAGACTTAGGCTACTCAGTGCGAAAGACTCGCATGTCGTTTGTCAAAGGATTCATCGAGTTCGATGCGGCGGTGCGAGCGAGGGCGCAGCCTAGATGACTTTGCAGTCGAGATGAACTGATGGCGTACCCGCGAATCACGAGCGGCGTCACACGCGTGCGTACTGTTGCGCAGAGAAGCTGGCGAACATCAGGAACGGGGCCAGGGTATTCGTAATGGCGTACGTGCCGAATGGGAGCGGAAAGTGAAAGCTTTGGCCGGCATGATGCCTTTGTGGCATTGCTCCTCGTAACGGTCGACGACAGCTTCGTACATTCGCTTACCAGCCACAGTTGAATGCAGGAACTGAGACTAAGGCAGTTTTCTGAGGGAAGTCATCTCGTCCGGGACAGGAAAGGAAGCAACGAGAGCTATATTTTTAGAGTGGTGCCGCCACTGCTGAAAAGGCGCCCGAAGCGGCGCCTAAATCCGCGCAGGCCAGCAGTCCCTGCCCGAGGACAACGCTCGCATACTTCTTAGCGTTGTAAACTCTGCGGAAACTCACTGTTTCCTAGGCGCCGCGTCATATACCGTCAGCTACCGTCGGCTTTAACAGAGAGCGGGGTGCAGCGGAGTTGTATCTGTGTGCGCTTGGAAGGCCTCCAAGATGTGTTTAGTGCTGAAATGCATGCTTGGCAAGGCAAGTCGATGTGCACATTTTAGGCAACGCGTTACACCAGACTCTGTTGTTAGTCATGTTTGCATGCACCCGCGCACGAAACGAAACTGCAAAGCGCGGAATATCGGAGTAAATCTCGTCAAGGAGAACGCACCGAGTGCGCATCCCTTATTATCAACTTAAATGTGCAAAGCCGGGAAAAAAAAAAGATTCTTTTCTGGCATTAAGAACAAACAACATAAAGCAAAGCGAACCCCCCCCCCACACACACACACACAACATAATTTGAATAGAGCGTACCCTCACAAAATTCAGTGATGTACTCATATTTTGCTTCGTAAGCCTGCACGCATGCACTTTTGTGATGTAAGTGGCACATATATTGCTTCATAAAAATTACAAATGCTGTCAGCAATTCTGCTTGTTTTTTCCTTCCTAGAAAGGCATAAATTTTTTCTACTTCTTCAAGTGAATGCGCAACACTCACGACCACCACACAGAAGCAGCTACACTATATGTGCGATGCAAGTAAGCACAACATTCTGTGAGGTGGGGCAAAATTATTTTCTTGAGCGCTTACAGGCCGCCTCACCTCCCTTGCTGTCCACACAAGCAACACGAGTCAGGCAGCGTCTTGAAGTTTCTTCGTTGTAGAATAACAGTTATGCACCTACCATAAAATCAAGCAGCTCCTTTAGATGCCTGATCAAGTACAGTACAGCAAGCTTCCAAGTAAGAGAGAAAGATATATGCCAGAAAAGGTTGAGAGGTCGGATAAGGAAAAGTTCCTTCACCTGTTATTCCACAAAGGGCCAGGGAAGGAACTGTTGCAAATGGGTTGCAAGCCCCAAGGGTAGCGTTGGCCTGGCGGCCTGGGGCAAAGCTGGAAACATCCGAAGGTCCCGGCGAAGGATGAGTCGACTGGCAACAGAACAACTTGTTTATTCTGGCATCGCAAAAGAGCAGCCGGTCAGGGCGACCACGTTACTCGAAGAAAGAAATCGGAGTCTCTTGGCGTTCGGCGCAGCTGTCTTTTTATACCCTCGGAGTCGAGGGCAAGAAGGAACGGCTTGGGATGAGTCGCACAAGACGGCGACGCACGGACATGTCCAGACGTGACGGGCGCGTCCGCCGGGCCGGCGCCGGTCAGACCTCCTCGCCTCCCAGTTGGGGAGCTCCTCTCCCCGGCTGCCGCGCTTTGACAAGCGTGGGCACCAACATGCACACACACACACACACACACACGCACGCACGACGACACGTGGCACTGAAACCTGCCTGGACGCGCTTGGCGGGAGGCGTTGCGGCCGCGATGAACGAAGCCGCGGCGTCCGTTGCATCCGCGCCGGCTATACCGCGCGTCGTAGGCGAGACGTAACAGACCGCCCCGCCGGGAGAAGGAGATCCCGATGGTCAGGGAACTGCATCCGCTGTCCAGAGGGATGTCGCTCGGTGATGCTCGTAATCGAAACCGATCGTCCCTCGACGTTGCTTGAGCGCAGCGCACAGAGAAGGCCTCGTTCACATGTTCAGGATCACACAGGACACTGCAAAGTGACTTCGGGAGAGTTGCCATTTTTGTGCTCGTTCCCAGCAAGCGTTAGAACTACGCCGAAACGCAACCGCTCAGTCAGCAAGCACGAGACAACCCTCACTAAGCTCTGCCAGGCTCTTTCCCCTTTTATACTACTGCCTAGTTCCTTACAGTAGTCAAGCAGCACTCAGAACGCGTCCACAAATTGGAAAATTGCACTAGAAAGCATATAATCACTTTGAAACACTAAACAAAAGCAATATGTTAAAAATCCTGCCTCAGGAAGAAAACATCAGTAACAAACAACTTTGAGGCGGATTCCTACGTTAGGGGCTTCGACTTAAGCCATCGGCGTTACCGTTGAGACTCCCCTTTTTGTAACGCACCTCAAAGGAATATTGTTGCAAAGCGAGGCTCCAGCGCAGGAGGCGGCCATTTTTGGGAGATATGGTCTGCAGCCATTGGAGAGGGCAGTGATCCGTCTCAATGATAAACCTCGAGCCGGCTAGGTAGCATGACAATTTCTGAACGGCCCACACGAGACACGCACACTCTTTCTCGGTGGCGCTGTACGCCTGCTCACGACAGGTCAGCTTACGACTAGCATACAGGACGGGGTGTTCCACTTCTCCATTGTCCCTTTGGCACAGTACAACGCCCATGCCTCGCTCACTAGCATCGCACTGAACAACGAACCCTTTTGTGTAGTCTGGCGATCGTAGCACAGGTTGGCTTGTTAGGGCGCTCTTTAGGGCGCTAAAAGCTCTTTCCTTTGTCTCGCTCCAGACGACTGTTTGGGGCTCTGTTTTTCTTAGAGCATCCGTCAGGGGAGCCGCGATATCGGAGTACCTGGGGATGTACCTCTGATAGTAGCCGGCGACACCTAAGAACGACCGAATATCGGTCTTCGTGCGCGGTTGCGGGAAGTCTCGCACAGCGGCCACCTTTATTTCAGAGGGGCGGCGACGACCCTGTCCAATCACGTGACCGAGGTAGACAACCTCGGCCTGTGCTAATTGGCACTTGGGAGCCTTGACTGTCAAGCCCGCTTCGCGCAGGCGGGTTAGCACTGCCCGCAAGTGTGCCATATGCTCAGACCAGGATGCGGAAAATATCGCTACGTCGTCTAAATACGGTAAAGCGAATTCTTCCTGTCCCCGCAACACTTTGTCCATGAGGCTTGAAAAGCAGTATGGCGCGTTCTTCAAACCAAAACTCAAAACTTTAGGACGGAATGTTCCCATTGGTGAAATGAACGCCGCATACCTACTAGCCTCTTCTGTAAGTGGAACCTGCCAATAACCCCTGACAAGATCTAGGGTGGAAATAAACTGAGCGCTACTAACTTTCTCAAGGCGCTCCTCGATGTTAGGGATCGGATAAATTTGATCCTTAGTGATGGAATTAAGCCTGCGGTAGTCGACGCAAGGACGAGGTTCCTTGCCCGGTACCTCAACTAAAATCAAAGGGGAGGTATAATCACTCTCACCCGCCTCAATAACACCGAGCTGTAGCATTTTCTTTACCTCAGCCTCCATAATATCGCGCTGGCGGGGTGACACCCGGTACGCCTTGGATCGTACTGGCTCTGGCGAGGTAAGTTCTATATCATGAGTAAGGACAGAAGTCCTACCAGGCCTCTCAGAGAACTGACCTTGAAACTCTTGTAAGAGTTGGTGTAGTTCGGTTTTCTGCTCAGGCGACAGCGGTGCTTTAATGATTAAGTCACTAATGACCTGATCAGTGTCTTCCCTGTTCGTCACTGAGCCTAGTCCCGGAAGCTCTTCTAACTTTCCCGTGTCGGGCATTTCCTCTCCAGTACCTGGTGCCTTCAACGCTACAGGCTCAATTTTATCCAGTTCGGACGTGCTCGGAATATCAGCTTGCTGCGCCTCCGACCCTTTTTCATTGTTCGACAACGTCGGCCCCGCAACTACCGCCTTTGCAGCGAGCTCCCGAACTCTCGATCTGGTTAAGGCCTGAACGCTAGCCTCACCAAACAAAAGCCCCTTCTCGCGCAGGAGGTGATCGGACCTGTTCGAAAATAGGTACGGGTACTGGGGGGGCAGCCTAGATGACACTACGGCCTCAGTCTCAAGTGCTCCGAAAGGTCCTTCAATAAGCACTTTTGCTACGGGCAGACACACGCTATGAGCTTCCACGGCTTGCTTGATCCATGCGCACTCGCCCGTGAACATATCGGGTTCTACGTAAGAGGGGTGAACTACATCCATTGTAGCTGCGGTATCACGAAGCACTCGGCACTCTTTCCCGTTCACGAGGAAGTCTCGCATGTAAGGCTCGAGAAGCTTCATGTTCTCGTCAGTGCTACATAATGACAAACACACGACTTCTCTTTTTGTTTCTGGACACTGCGCCGAAAAGTGACCCGGCTTCTGGCACGTATAACACACGCGCGCTTGCCTCCTCTCGAACCGCTTTCTGCGTTCGGCTTCGGCTGCCGCCGTCTCCTTACGTTCGGTCGGACTGCTTTCACTCGCATCCGCACTACGTGTGTCCCCCCTTGCTCTCATGGGTGTGAACTTCGGCCTCTCAGACTTGGAGCCAAATTCACCCTTTTGACCGTCCTTAGCTCCGCGAGCCCGACGCGTCACAAACTCCTCGGCTAGCTCGGCGGCTTTAGCCACTGTACTAACGTCTGGCCTATCCAAGACCCAGTACCGCACGTTCTCAGGTAACCGACTATAAAACTGTTCCAGCCCGAAACATTGCAGAATTTTCTCGTGGTCACCAAACGCTTTCTCTTCTTTGAGCCACTCCTGCATGTTTGACATAAGCCTGTAGGCAAACTCTGTATATGACTCACTTCTGCCTTTTTCATTTTCCCGAAACTTCCGACGGAACGCCTCCGCTGACAGCCTGTACTTTTTTAGCAGACTCGATTTCACTTGGTCGAAATCCTCTGCCTCCTCTCTCTTCAAGCGAGCGACTACGTCGGCCGCCTCGCCGGGTAACAAAGTGAGCAAGCGCTGTGGCCACGTTTCCCGAGAGAACCCCTGCTTCTCGCACGTTCGCTCAAAGTTAACCAGGAACAAACCAATGTCCTCTCCAAGCTTAAACGGCCGCATCAGGCCAGTCATTTTGAACGATACCCGTTCTCCTGCACCGTGTGCCTGACTTCCATTACGAGCGCGTTCCATCTCTACATCGAGACGCTTCATTTCTAAAGCGTGGTCGCGCTCTTCTTTCTCTTTTTGCTCTTTACGTTCGCGCTCCTCTTTTTGCTCTTTACGTTCGCGCTCGTCTTTCTCTTTTTCTTTTTGTTCTTTACGTTCGCGCTCGTCTTTCTCTTTTTGTTCTTTACGTTCGCGCTCGTCTTTCTCTTTTTGCTCCCTCTCCTCAATGGTCTCAAGGCATTCCGACAGCTCGTCATCCTCAGCCTCCAACTCAAGAATAGCCCTTAGCAGTTCTGGTTTTCTGAGTTTGTCTGAGACATCCAGACCCAACTCTCTTGCAAGCTCCAGCAATTTCGGTTTGCGCAACGACTTCAAATCCATGGCTGCTCCGAATGCTGCTTTCTCTACTGCCTACTATTGTCTTGCCGCAAACTAACCCGGCAGCAACGACAACCACAATTACCAGCTCTGTTTCTGACACTAACAAAAGCCTGGCAAAACTCAGAAGAAGAAAGTCCCGCACTCACCAAACCTCGCAGCCAAGAATTCAGCGCAGTCGTTCCGCTGCAGGCAACCAGTCATCACACAGGGCTCGTTGCACTGCTCCCGGATGGTCGTTGTGCTGCTCAGCATACAGTTGACCGCATATCTTCGCTGCTGGCCTCCGTTGTCGGGATCCCACCGCTGGCAACCAGTTGTTGCAAATGGGTTGCAAGAGCCCCAAGGGTAGCGTTGGCCTGGCGGCCTGGGGCAAAGCTGGAAACATCCGAAGGTCCCGGCGAAGGATGAGTCGACTGGCAACAGAACAACTTGTTTATTCTGGCATCGCAAAAGAGCAGCCGGTCAGGGCGACCACGTTACTCGAAGGAAGAAATCGGAGTCTCTTGGCGTTCGGCGCAGCTGTCTTTTTATACCCTCGGAGTCGAGGGCAAGAAGGAACGGCTTGGGATGAGTCGCACAAGACGGCGACGCACGGACATGTCCAGACGTGACGGGCGCGTCCGCCGGGCCGGCGCCGGTCAGACCTCCTCGCCTCCCAGTTGGGGAGCTCCTCTCCCCGGCTGCCGCGCTTTGACAAGCGTGGGCACCAACATGCACACACACACACACACACGCACGCACGACGACACGTGGCACTGAAACCTGCCTGGACGCGCTTGGCGGGAGGCGTTGCGGCCGCGATGAACGAAGCCGCGGCGTCCGTTGCATCCGCGCCGGCTATACCGCGCGTCGTAGGCGAGACGTAACAGAACATAGAGGTAGAGAGTAAATATCGGTGATGACACCATATTACACTGAGACACATGCAATGTGCAAGATACTTGCTTTGTTTGCTTTGTTTTATGGGGTTTATGATCCCAAAGCGACTCAAGCTATGAGAGATGCTGTAGTAGAGAGCTCTCGATAATTTCGACCTCCTCGGGTTCTTTGCCGTGAACTGGCATCGCACAGTACACGGGCCTCTACCGCTGCGGCCGGGATTGAACCTGCGTCTTTCGGGTCAGCAGCCAACCACCATAACCACTGAGCCACCTCGGCAGGTTTATTTGTATGACGCAAGAAACTTAATTTAATGTTCATGTATCCACACTCATTGCCTAGTACACGTCACACAAAGCCCGAACATGTGTTTTGGGGCCAAGCATTCCAGTTGATCTTGCACGCAGTATTTAAAGAGACAACTAAGTGGCACCATGAGCCCAAGAGCTGAAGCAGAACAAAAACATGACAGTAAACTTAAGAGCCCTAGAGACAAGGAGGAAATTAATTTTCATACTCTGAAGGCCCGGAGGCATACAAAGAAGAGTGGGGGAACACATAAAATTGATAACCGCTTTTTCGAATTTAATACAGCCAGATATTGCAGCAACAGAGGCAGGAACATGGCAGGAAAAACAAAAGCATATGAGTAGACAGAAAAAAGCAAGACATTCAATGTTGATGTCGCCCACAGGAAAACATATGGGAGGCACCAATACAGACAGCGGTAGTGTTCTGGTTAGGGTACTATTAAAATAAAAGTCTCCAGGATGCACAAAAAACAATCTAGCCAGCGACGGCAGCCACTGGCTTTCGGTAGGTATTTAATGTGTGCACCACGTAGGATGTATTCATGATAATTAATAAACCACAGCAGATTGTTCAACACGAAATAAATTATCCTCACAGCACCATACAATACACAGCTAAAAGGAGAAGTCAGCAGTAGGAATTGCACCGATACGGTGCATGTACACCCCTACGTGATGACTTCACGCCACAGGGTTCACTTTTTAGCTGTGCAGTGAAATATTCAAGGCACCCATCATGCTATAAACTTCTGCAAGGTGAGGAAAACCCTTGTTTTAGCCTTTCAAGGCCCTTTAAGCTTCAAGAACAGTGAGTGTTGCACTTCGGGGATCAAAAGCAGACCATGTGGCCTGAAGACTTGACTACAACCCTGCAATTCATTACAATTGAAGACAGCTGGCGCACCATTAAAGACCAAAACAGAAATTCCAAATACGAAGCAGAACAAGCATTCCAATTTTTGATCTAGGTATTGTTTACAAACATAAATACTGGCGCAGTTGCTATGCTGTTGTATTCTGTCAGAAAAATATGTGCTGCAACCATAAAAAGCACCCTATTTAGTCGACGATGGATGCTAAATGGGATTGAAATGAATAAATCAGTGACAACTAATGCAAACCCAGAAAAAAATGAGTTCGCAATGTACGCAGTTGTGTACAAAGTGCCCTAAAGGGTTGAATGCAATTTTCTCATGCATTTAGTCATTTGCATCTTTTTTTGCCGAACATCGCACAGCCACGCATGCACATATAATTTTACACAGAGGTGGGATTAGACATTGGTGGCAATGACACAGTTAATCACAAAGGATGGCCTGAGTACTGGGTAAAGTAGACGATAAACTGGTGATCAGGATAGATGTAAGTGAAACTGGTGCATTTTATTGACTAAACAAATAAGCTGTAATACAAACGCAGAGAAAACTGCAATATGTTAGTGGAAATTGAGTGCACTGGAAGATATATTGCACAAAATTTGAGCCCCCTGAAATATTAGCTTGTTTAAAAAAATAATTGCTTTGCTTCCAATTTTCTTTTGAAGCTGAAGCAAAATTTTGGAGCAAGTCAGCTGTAGAACAAACTTCCTTCCTGCAAAGTATCGCAACAAACACATTTGTTTTTGATGCAAAAGAAAATTTCATGACTGCTACAGGACATGTGATGGCAATGACAGTAATGAGCCGATTGCTGCTGCCACACAGCAAAAGTGGTAAAATCCCGCACACATCAGGGTCACAGAGGCAGATTTCTCCGGTAACTAGACAAGTTGCAATGTGTTAAAGAAGTGTGATGCGGTATATGTGCGCATTGATAATGCCAATTTCACGAAGTGCCAAATCCAGTAGATTCCTGTGTTGAATAAAAAAGTAGCAATGTGTCCATTGATGCCCCAGTTTTACCAAAGAAACATAGGTTGGACAGATTATCTGGAATTTTTTGTCAAATTCGCCTAACAGCATTAGCAGCAGCCAAGAAGCAAAGTACGAGCAACAAGGTTGGTAAAAGCAGGGTCTTACACAGTGAAACTGGTCGAACTAGCAGACAGCTGCCTTGTATTTCATTCATACAAGCTTGGCAGATGGCAAACATGAAAGAGTTTCCTCACTTTTTGCTCAGAGGAAAACTAGTGGATTGCTGTATCACTACACATAGCATTTAAAAGCAACAGTAGAAAACAGGCACAGCGGAAAAGGAGACAAAGCTTGCTTTGCTCTGTGAGCACACACAGATGACGCATTAGGGACCTTCTATCGGACGAACAGTTGCCTACAAAATCAGACTGCGCCATGAGCAAGATGTGATAAATGACTGCTTACACATCCCTATGTTTTGTGCATGTCAAGAAATTTCAGTGAAGCAGTAATCACGTCATTGAGGACAAACTTTTAACAGAAATCAAAGACAAGTACTGGTTCAAAGCTCTGCTGGCAGGAGAAAAACATTTTGGTGACTTCCTCTGTTTCACTGCACTAAAGCACCAACATGCACATTCTGCATAAAGAGAGCACACAGCAATGCAGTACATTAAGAATTAGCAACTGTTCAGTAGCGTTAAAGCATGTGTTTAAGCACACATCCGGACAATTTGCAGATGGTAGGAGAAAAGATTCTTCTACGCTTTCTGTCACGTGAAGAACTGCAGCACTAGAGAAAAGCCTAGTCTACACATCAAACACACCTGTCATTACACACTCTAGTGACAAACTGAAATTAAAATTTGGTCCTGTTTAAAGAGCAGCACAAAAATCACAGACTTGAACAGCTTTCTTGCTGTGTTCAATGAAACTTGAAGCATAAAAATGTTTACATAGACTGATCACAGCATGACTACAGGTGAAAACTATGGCAGTGAGTCCTGCAGCTAAGTGCGGATGCATGCAATGTGTTGCACAGTGCAAGTTGTGATCGCCTGTGAAAAGAATCCGGTTCCATATGTACAGCACTTGACACTTGTGAAGACATCCAATGCAACCCTTCCAAAGAATGATTCTTTGCCTGAGAAGCACTCTAGCTGAGATGTGAACGATGTTGAACCTTGCAG
This sequence comes from Amblyomma americanum, assembly GCF_052857255.1. Classification (NCBI taxonomy): domain Eukaryota; kingdom Metazoa; phylum Arthropoda; class Arachnida; order Ixodida; family Ixodidae; genus Amblyomma; species Amblyomma americanum. Next base: position 2,906,001 of record NC_135499.1, read on the forward strand.
CAGCATTCCTCAGCACATGACTTCCTAGGATAGCAGGGATGCATCGAAGAGGCACAATATACACATGTCACCTGGAAGGCAATCAACACTGTCTTTAGTGCGTGACCTTGAGTGCAATGCAAGTTTCATACACACAAGAGAAAAGACTTTCAAATACAAGACACCACAGGGCTGTAATTATCAAACTAAAGTTTCACGTATGACTGTAACTACTACTCAAATAAACTGCTTTTGTAACAGTTATATTTTATTGGTCATCTCTATCAAAATGATGGAGGAAGTAAAACAGAACTGGGAAAACAGCTTGACTACAGCCAGACTGATGGGTATAAATAATTATTACATATTTATTTTTATTGTGTTGCAGTGAAGGCAACTGATACAAGGCACATTGTAGGGGTAGTCCAAGGTTAACATAACCTCAGAATGTTTAACTGCACTAAAATCTCACTACATGAATGCTTTTGAAACTGCATTTATCAAAATGCCAAGCCATTGTGTTTGTGTGCAACGAAAGAAAACCGTAGACATGCAGACGCCCTACGAGTCACCCACATCCGCATATTGTAGTAATCTGAAAACTCGTGTTTTACTTTACGGACAAGACTATTTTGAAATGCTGTTTTTATTTGCACAAGGCTTCCTCTTCACTTCACTTTATTCACCTTAAAGACCCCCTTCAGGGGGTATTGCATAAGGGGTGGGTTAATATGTTGATCAACAAGTACAAGTCATTTCTTTGAAACAATTGCTTAGCGTATCTGAAAATGCAGACAGGTGTGTGATGGCAGCGATATCGGTGGGGAGGCCATTCCAGTCCACAACAGTTCGGAGAAAAAATGAACCTGAAAAAGTTGCAGTACGCGACACAGGGCGGGCGATCTGAAACGGATGGGCAGTGCGGTGAGATATGCGGTTCGGATGAGTAATGTAGGGTGGTTGATTTAGAGAACTATGGAAAAACTTGTGGAGCAAATAGAGGCTGGCAATGCGGCGGCGGTCTGCGAGGCTTTCAAGAGCGGAATTCTTCTTCAGAGCTGAAACGCTGGTGGTATATGAATATGCAGAGTGAATGAAACGAATGGCGCGGTTCTGAACTGATTCAAGTGCATTTGTTAGGTATGCATGGTGTGGGCTCCAGATGGGGCTGGCGTACTCAAGTTTGGGTCTGATGAGGGTTTTATAAGCGAGAAGCTTCACGTGTTGCGGCGCATGACGAAGATGACGTTTCATGAATCCTAGAGATCTGTTAGCAGATGATATGATTGTGGTAATGTGTGTTCGCCAAGAAAGATCGCTGCAGAGGGTGACATCAAGATACCTAAACGATTGGACGCTTTCTATAAACGAGTTAGCAACTGCATAGGAAAAAATAAGAGGGTTGTGTTGTCGATGAAAGGAAATGAGTTTGCATTTGTTAGCATTTAGCGTCATTAGCCAGAGGTCACACCATTTATGGACGCTGTTAAGGTCGTTTTGAAGGGCCATTTGATCAGAAATGTTAGTGACAGTGCGATAGATTACGCAGTCATCAGCGAAGATACGAATTTTACATGACACATGTGAAGCTAGATCATTAATATATATTAGAAACAAGAGTGGGCCGAGCACAGATCCCTGAGGGACGCCAGATTTAACAGGGAGAGCGCTTGAGCGGTGGTTGTTAATAGAAACGAACTGAGATCGGTTAGCTAGAAATTCTTTAATCCATTGCAGGATATTAGGGTGTAAATTTAAAAGGGCGAGTTTTAGTATTAGGCGCTGGTGAGGTACCTTGTCAAATGCCTTCGCAAAATCTAAAAATAACGCATCGGTCTGCAGGTTGCGGTCAAGGTTAGCATGCACGTCGTGAGTGAAGATTGCCAGTTGGGTTTCGCAGGAGAGCCCCCTACGAAACCCGTGTTGAGCCGGATCAAGGAAGCTGTTTGAATCTAGAAAGTTTATGATATGGGAATAGATGACATGTTCCATGATTTTGCAAGGCACGCTGGTTAAGGAGATGGGACGATAATTTAGCGGAGAATCCTTTTGACCTGATTTGTGGGCCGGGATGACCCTCCCCACCTTCCAGTCGTCCGGTAGAGTTCCTGTCGACAGCTATTGCAGAAACAGTAATGAGAGATAAATGGCAGAAATGTGTTTTGTGTTTTTCAGTACTTTTGAGTTCATTTCGTCCACTCCAGCGGCTGACGAAAGTTTAATTCTGTCGATAAGGTTTTCGATACCCTGCGCTGTGATTTCGATGGGAGACATTGCTGGGAGTGTTAGAGTAGGCGGAGTGGGCAATGGTGAGGCAGTTTCGTTTGTGAAAACAGATACAAACGCGCGATTAAATATTTGGGCACATTCAGTATCACTGGCATCCTCGCCTGCGGCATTCGTTAGAGCGATGATGCGAGTTGCTTGCGGATTTATTATTTCCCAAAACCTCCTGGGCTTAATAGGCTACAAATAAATGTGCCATGAGATTCATAGCTGTTTGCATGTGACCAAAAAAAGGGTAGGAACATAAGATTTGTTATTACACACCCGAAGAAAGCCACCAGCCATCAATATGAATAACCTTGCATGCAGCCATCCGAAGAAAGTCAACACCAATTTTTCGTTGCTGTTTCCCTTACCTCATCGATGCTCGAGACGATGTACCCGGCACATGTACGGGTAGCCCTTGTACGCTGCCTTGCTGACACCGCTGTCTTCAGAAACTGCCCTTATTCACACAGACACTGATGCACACAAATTAAGCACACAGATGATGCACTGATGAGCACAGTCCCGCCGACAAGCCGAACACATTCAGGAAGCATGTTGCTCAGCCGGCAGACAACCTTTTGTGCCACCCTCTCATCACTCACGCAGTTGAATATCAGGTCAGTGACAGCGTGTAAATAGAGGCAAACACTGAACTAATTGGTGTCCAGACGTTCACAGCTACCGATCGCGCCTTGAAACACAGGATCAGAGTAACGGCCGGAGCACCTACAATCCCATGTTTAAGGCAGACCAAGGTGCTCACGCGCTGCCTCTTGACGCAAAGCTTCTTGCACAGCCACCACACCATATATCACAGGCCAGGCCGTCAAACTCACGAACCGTGCAGTACTTCGAAAACACTGAGGCGCACTCACGAATGCCTCGCTTCTCGCAGCCTGTGACAACAAACGGCAGCTACGGACGCCGCCATATCCGCGCTGTAGTAACCGCGACCGCGCGGACCAATAATTTCTTAGCATGAGAGAAGTGTTTGAAACGGGAGCGCAGCTAGAGTCCTCACGCGGGTGTAAAATTACGCTCTGATAATTAAGGCTCTAAAAGGCTGCTTAATTAAGAGGTACCATTATAACGCCGTTTCAGTGCTTCTACATTCAAAACAGCCATGTTTCTGAACAGTTTATTACTTGAAATAAGCGCCTACCAAACTACGGTAAGCTAACAGCCGTATAAATCAGTGTGGCCATAATTCGACTATGTCCACCATAATTCGACCATCTTGCGGCCGTCTCAAATTACGTCGGCCAAATGGGGCATTTTTCAGCAATGGCAGCATTTACTTTGCGTCACGAAACGTCATTTTGACTTCACTGAATTACGCTTGCGTATCACGTGATTCACGTGACATTCACCCAGCCAATCACATTCTAGGAAGCAACCCTTCACAGTACGAACTTTTTTTCTCAAAATTGCTAAAACGAGCCAAGTTCTTTCTTTCCTGCGAGCTGTAGCTTCGTTTCTTCTCCACAGACACTTAAATTTACCAACCTGGCACCAAGTATAACTGTGCTAAAAATCTGTTTTCAAGGATACGTCATTTTGACGTCACAGCAGAAAGCGATATCGAAGCCTAACGGTTTCGCGCCACAAATTTGAAACTCGTGACTTGCACGTGATCGCCCTATGAGCCAATCAGAGAGACAATATGGCGCCGAACGGCAGCCATGCGTGTCGAGAATAGGGCCCCTGGGGGCGGATTGGATCTTAGACAATGTAACGGCGGCGCGCTGCTGCCTGTTGTGTGCGCGGCTGTGAAGCTCAACTACCATGACGCCCGGCAGCACGACCGACTCAGAGTTAACCTCCCTTCCCTTACGGCGCGGTTCAGCTGTCCAACGATATATGAGACAGATACTGCGCCATTTCCTTTCCCCCCCAAAAAACCAATTAATTAATTAACCTACACAGTAACTAATTCACAATCAGCACGCCTGCCGAGGTGCGTGCCAGAAACTACGTGCAGCTGCAGACGCTCCAACTCAACGGCAAGCAATTCCCGGTAAAGGCTTACATCGCCGCGCCCGACGATGTCGTACGTGGAATTCTCTACAATGCAATCTACAACCAAACCCAAGAAGAGATATTCAACTACCTCGTCGCACTAAACCCTAGCTGATCCTACACAATAGCAGACGCGCGCCCTTTGGGTCGCACTAAATCAATCCTGAACACCTTCGTCAAAACCAAGGAGGTTCCCAAGCAGCTCAACTTCTACGGAGCCGTCTATAAATGCCACCTCTTCAAAGCTAAGGTAGAGGCCTGTTTTAACTGCTGGAGACCGGGCCACCGGTTGGACGTCTGCCCGCAAGCTGTCAGCAACCGATGTCACAGATGCGGCGGCACCCACCCGGCAACTTCAATTCCCTCGTGCGACTGCAAATGTATCTTGTGCGGTGGCTCCCACTCCACGGGGTCCAAAAAATGCAAAGTACGGTTCGACCGGGCTGGCAACACGAAATCCAACACCAATGCTACAACCACCACAGACAATCCCGCCTGGTCTTCATCCACCGAGAGCACGACTCAGCAGTCCCGCGGTCATCACGCAGCCGGCTTCGGACCAACTTCAGAACCGGTTCCAGGTCCGTGTCACGGAAAAGCCAGCGGTCCGCCTTCTTCCCGCCTCTACCGGGACCAAAAGCCCAGCCCATGGATAAACAGGTGAGCTGGAAGCCGGGACCTCCCTCGCTCGCTAAAGAGAATGAAGAGCTCAGAGCACAACTCCGACAGCAGGGTTTAGAAATTGCAGAGCTCCGCCAACAATTACAGCTACTTCTCAAGCGAGAACAGCCTACAAAGAATTCGGTCCCCCCCCCCAGCGCAGTACAAACTATCACACCCAAGCAACTCACTCCTTCCCTTGCCTCCCCCTCCTCCTCACGCGCTGCGTCATCTACTCTCAACCCCCCCCCCCCCCCCCCCCCCACTTAAGCGCAAGGCGAAAGCTGAAAATAACCCCCACAACTCGGTAGACACAGCTGCACTCACTCAGCTAACACCGATAATTCAAAGCCTCGAACAAAATATGAACGCCCTACGCACTGATACTGCAGCATGGATGGCAGACACTGCAGGCCGGATGACTGCCCTCGAGCGACGTCAAAGCGCACATGAAGCCTCTATGGCTCAAATCCAGCCCCACATACAAGGAAAATTCATCAACCAGCCAAACGGCCCAAATCTCATAGACTCGTCAGCAGCCCCCCAACATGGCTGCACAACATAGCTGCATTCGAGTGTGGCAGTAGAATTGCAGGAGCTTCCGAGCGGAGCGCGACAACCTGCAACTTCACCTACAAAACCTCTCAGCAGATGAGGTACCTACCGTTATAGCATTGCAAGAAACTCTCTGTAATGTCAAGCTTCGAAACTACGCAGTTCACAAGTTAACCAGCGTGCTGCCACGAACGCGAGTAGCGACGCTGGTTTACCTTAACTTTACCGCAATTGAGCACAATTTAGAGCTTGATGACATAGATGGCCTCCTAGTAGGTGATTTCCTGAAGCCATGCTGATGAGGATAAAATAACTTATTTGAATCAAGGTGGGACGCAAGCTTATAAGATATGCTAGTGAGGCATAATGTACGCTAGTTAGCTGGGCACGCGCGATAGCCTGTTTTGAAAGTGGGAACAATTTGGGCTATCTTCTAATCAGGAATGCTACCGTTGTCTAAAGATTTGGTAAATATTAGGTGTAATATGTGGCTTGATAATGATAGAGCAGGACGTTCTGCGGGCTGGTTGGTTGATAGTTCAAGAAATGTTAAAACTGCGTAAAAGACGAGGAGATAGGCAACGAGGAACTGGTTTAAGAATCGACTGGCTTCAGTACCTTCTTTAGTGTCACCTGGACGCTTTTGTAGCTTCCATGCGGATCACCGAATACAAGAAGTTGGCTGCCAATACCGCATAATTCGTATGGCAGCGTGCGAGACTGACTCCACCCTAGAATAATACCATCACCATCCTTGGCAATGCCACTCAGCCTGATACGTGCAGAGGGGGCTGGAAAAAGGCCCCAAGTTTTCGTTTGAGCCTGCACTGAGGCGCTCCGAGCTGGTTGCCATGGTGCGTCGGGTAGGCCAGCGTGTTCCTGAAAAGCAGCGGGAGCGCGTCATCGGGGACGGAGCGGACTCTCTGCGACGCTCTGTAAGTGTTCCGCTTACAGGAAAACCTTCCTTAGAGAAGGTGGCAAGCTACCTCAAAGAAAAGGGCCTCGCTATCATACAGGCCGATAAGGAAGGAGGCATCGCCGTTTTGCCCGTTGCTACATTTGGAAAAAAGGTCACTGAAGCCGTAAGAAGAAATTTCAAGGAGACTAACTTTCTTCCAAAAAAGCAGAAACGTCTTGCCGTCAAGCTGCTCAAGAGTACGCACCTGGACGGTTTAAGCAAAGCAGTCGAGAAGAATGGGACCGGTCACTTGGATATTTTCTTCATTGGAAAGACTCACAATTCGGACTGTCCTCTACGGGCAATCGTTTGAGAGAAAGAAAGCTGGCAACGGAACATTGGGAAGTACTTTCAGTCGAACCTGCAAAACCTCGTTGGAGAGGACCCGTTTTTAGTACGCAGCTCTATTGAGGTTATCAGACACCCTGAAGAAGGCTTTCCGACGGGCAACACATTCTTTTCAATTGACATTGAATATGTTTTCTACTCGATACCGCATGCTAGCTTTTTCACTGCAAATAGGCAGACAGTACAAAAATTATGGTGGGGTAGGAAAAAAAAGATTGAAAAATAAAATGCCCCAGCCAGTGTCCCTAGGTATAACGGGCTTGGAGTAAGTAAGGCAGGCAATACAACCGGAGAAGTACGCTTTTAAAATATGGCAGGTGTGAGCACAGAGAACTTTTCTGAAATGTTAAACTTTTATTTGAACTCCACTGCCATCGAATACAATGGAAAATATTTTGCACAGAAGTCTGGCATATGTATCGGCTACTCAGTAGCACCCGTCCGCTGCGATATATTTCTGTCAGCATTTGATCAGCAGGTTGAGCAACGACTTTCTTGCCAAAAGGTTCTGCGCATGGTGCGCTGGTAGTTGATTATATTATCGTGCTTCACCTGTCCGCAAGAAATAATCACGCTGATGCTGTGACCAACATTCTTGGCATGCATATCTGCAACTACTTCCGAGGGCCTCACCTTCACCCATGAGTTGGCCACTGATAACCACCTACAGTTCCTGGACTGAAAACTTGAGTTCGCATCCAAACATGTTTGTTGGTATTACAACCCCAGGTCAAAGATGAACCCACTGCCGTTTGAAAGCGTGCATTCTAAACTTGTGAAACGCGCTATCATAACCCTAACTTGCAAGTCCTCTCTCGAAAAATCCTGCATGCATAAAACAGCGCATAGCTTCAATCAGCAAGTGCAGCGCTTCTGCTTGGCTGGATACCCACCTTTGTTAATTACTAGTGTGTGTGAAAGTCTGCTGCAAGAAATGAAAGGTTGTAGAAAGCAGAAAGAGACCTTCAAAAAAGATTCGCAGCTGGTTATTCCCTACACCCATCGTGTCTCACATAGCATCAAAAAAGTGGCCGGACGTTACGGAGTAAAGGTTGTCTTCTCGGCTCCGTGTAAGCTAAGAAGAGTGTGCGCCTTGGTGACACAAAAAAAAAATAGAGTAGGCCTCTGCGTACCATCAAGCATGAGAAGAAATTCCCAGAGTGAATTTCTGGGGTACTTTATGTAATTCCCCGCACCCTGACAGGGTCCATATTGGACAAACCGGCAGGTGCTTCAATGAGAGGGCACGTGAAGAGAACTGGACTGTGAAAAGCAATGCAGGAGGCCAGATAGCCAAACATTGTAAGAACTGCGAGGGCAAAGGTGACAGCAAGTAAAAGATTCCCTGGAAGCCGCTGTTCAGAGAACACGACATTTGTGTTCAGATCGAGGGACCCAACAGAAAGGGGACATCGTGGAAGCGTTACACATAAGAAAATCCAGTAACATGTGTGTCAGTTCTGGCGTGGGCTAGCTGGTTTATACTTTCTACGACACGAACTGGCACAGCGCAACGGAACGAGGACAGCGCCCGTCCTGTGTTTCGTGTTTCTTCTCGTCCTCGCTCCGTTCTGCTGTGTCAGTCTGTTTCATTTTCAGTGTCTTCAAGGCCTAGGAAGAGGGAACTGTTTCGTCGCATTCGATTGCTGGCACCAATACTTGCGGCCTTTAAGACTACTGTTTTCTTTTTCGTTGAGTTTGGCTTGTATGCTCATGTTCTGTTGGGATAATTCCAGCGCAGTCACGCAGTTTGTTAGTGAGGATATTAACTTTTAATGGGCGATTTGGGTAGTACGTAGCTGATTCAGCTCAGTACTGAAGGCTGCGTGTTGTTCCTCAAGGCGCTCAGAGCGTCCAGGACCACTTCAGCATCCCTCTTGGGAGAGCCTGGGTTGCACTCGACATCGCCTGACAGCAAGAGCAATAACCGCGACAGCATTACAAGCGCCAGCACGTCACAACTAAGAAACATAATTTCACGCCAGTTGACAAAATAGGGGCACGACACCGCGACAAGGCGGCGGTTGCTACTTTGGTATTATTTACGAGGGTTTGAGTAACCAACCTAGAACAAGAGGATGGCCGTGAACATTGTGCGGCGAGCGGTGTCGGGCCACAAGTGGTTGGCGCAGCTACTTGGCTGAAGTAGCGCACGCTCCGGTCTTGTGACTGGTCACGTTGGTGATGCCGTACGTTGCCAGGCGAAGTGCTGTATTCGTGCTGGATTCGAGTTCGCGGCGACTGAAGGTGATTCCAGCAAAGGCGGGTTCCAGTTTTTAGCTCCAGTCAGGGTGAAGACGGTAGTTGAAGGCTGGTAATCTGAGGATGGGCACGCACTGGAAGGCAGCCAGCACGTCAGCATCTGGAACAGGTGGATGGACGTGAACATGATGCAGCGAGCAGTGTCAGTCCCAAAGTGGTTGGTGCAGCTGCTTGGCTTAAGTAGCGCACGCAACGGTCTTGTATGAGCTTTGACAATGGCTTCTTGCGGCTGCATGCTATTCCAGTTTCGAAGCTACAGTGTGAATGAATGATGCCAACATCGTATTAAACAGTTGCATACATCGTTTTTCTTTGGTTTAATTGTTCGTCTTTCGCAACTGCATTGATATTATTATCTGTGCTCTCATATTGTTCCTTTCCCTCCGTCTACAATAATGTCCGGAAGGGCGCTGTAGTTATGCAAATAAATAAAGAAATAAATAAATAAATTTGTCCAACTGTGGGCGCACTTAGGCTGTTGCGGCTGCTGATAAATACATCGAGACCGTCCTCATATTCGGGCGGAGTTATATTAATGCTAAATTTAGAAAGAAGCTGAGGAAGCATCCCTTTGCCTCCCACTAAAACTGGTCGCTTGTCCGACATGCCGCAGGATATGGTTAGTGTATGGAAAGAAGAGGAAGCATACACAAGTCCAACAACATTACTCTTCCTTCTGAGCGCGTGCTGACGGTTTCTTTCCCTGTGTCGCAGGTCGGGACTTCGGCTGCGCGCAGGGCATGATCTTCATGTGCCAGCGGCGCTGCATGCGCCTCTATCCAGGCAGCACGGGATACTGCCGGGGGTTCCGATGCATGTGCGACACACACATTCCGGTGCGGCCGCCGCCTTTCATTCCGGGATAAGACTGGGAAAGGAGCTTTCCCAGCGAACTGTGGATGCTTCCCATGGTGGTGCGGAGCCAAGCATTTCAATGGGTCTACATCGAGCACGCGAGTCACAATTTTGATGGCTCGGCCGTGACTACGGTTGTGGCGAAAATAAAGGACAGTTTCACTGAGATGCGGGTGTTCACTGCAATTATATTTGCTGCTAAGGCTGCTTATTTACTAAATGACTGCGGCTTAGCTCCATGCTTCGCCCATGCTTCGCCCTTTCTTTGGTTTTCTTTCGGGCCCCAAACATCTAAATGGGGAAGGGAAGAGTCGCGCTAAATACAACTACTGGGGACTAAAACAGCAGCACTCAGGACTTCCATTCTCCAAACATAGTAAAACCAGCAACAAACCTGGGAACACAAGAGAAGTAAGCGCGCAGGACAGCGCTGACAAAAAAGTGACTAATATAAATGGTATTTGGTATGTATTCGCTATTATACTGTAACGTGCAAAGCGAGGAGAACCTCTGTCAAACGGCTGTCATGCCGGAGGTAGTGCCGTATGTGCACAAGGTAGCCCACCACTCGAAAAAAGTGGCTAACATGGCCTGCCGGTTGCTTTCTCGGCCCCACGCAAGCTGGCACAGCTTTGCGCGCGCATTGCGAGCAAAGACAGGAGTGGTTGCCGCATCAAACATGCAAAGAAGTTCACGAATTGCAGCATCGGGGTGGTTTACCAGATACCGATGTCATGCGGGAAGGTCTATGTGGGCCAAACAGGGCGGTGCATCAATGAAAGGGGAGGTGAGCACGCGCGCTCACTGAAAGACCTAAGGGGTGCACATCTTCAGCACTGCGCTGAGTGTTTTAAGTGCCTTCGAGCGGCAGAACATTTGCCGCAGGCTAGTTGCCAGTCCTGAAAAAAGTGTCAACCACGGTTTCATGAGATAAAGATTTTAGGTAGAAGCAAAGATACTAGGACAAGGGGACTACCAGAGGCATTCCATATAAGGAAGAGAGGTGTATATTGTGTTAGCGATACGTCTGTGAATCTATACAAATCGCAGATGGCATATCTTGAACGGTCCCTGTCATAAATTCCGAACCCGTAATTTGGGCATGTTGGTGACGTCCTGTTGGTAACGGCCTGATGGTAACGGCCTGTTGGTGACGGCCTGTTGGTGACTGTTTTATCGGTGTTCGGCAGATGCTAGGCATACTTTGTTATTAGCTCTATGTCACGGATCGTGCTTGCAGGCATCGAGTTGTTAGTGTAAGGACTAATAAGGGATGCTAAGCCTAATGGCATACCAACAGTTCACAATGACAGCTTTCATAACTCAAAATGTGTGCTGCACATTGTAATGTTAACTTTGCTTTTTCAATTATTGCATTGCAAGCTGTTGCAAAAAGGCAGCACCTACTACTAAAAAGCCTTCCTAGTTGGCCAAAAGGGGAAATAGTGCCCTATTCATATACTGACGACCAGTGTTAAGGAAAACAAAAGCTTTATTGTGACCTATAGCTACCAGAAAGATATCTATTTACAAAAATAACAAACACACAAACAAGGCATACGATAGATAAAAAAAAACTATTCATGAGGTAGGTGCTCCTGTCCTCCTCTGCACATCTCCCAACTTCTGGGAATGGTGCTTGCGGACTGCTTTTAGCTTCTTCTTTGCAAGCTCCTTGGGCACATCTCTCATGTAGATATGGAAAAGAGCTGCACAGCAGAAAAAAAAAGCATATACCGGATTGGAATGTAAATGGACGCATGTGATAAAGGCGAGCCTTAAATACGAGTGAAATTCGGAATTAGCGCTCTCAAAGAGAAGTGAAGCAGCAAAGATAAAAAGAAACAAATTTCCACCATTAAATGCAAAACTTTAATGAAATGTACGTCTGAGATAACCGTGTAGCACCAGTTCAGGCAGCTCAACTGAAACTCGGTGCTGACTATGCCCAAAACAAACGGTCAAGTGCATGCAAGCCTCATCATTTGCTTGCTATGGCATTGCCGCGAAATTGTAGCCAGCTGCATGCTGCTCGTACCACCAGCCACAGACAGTGCAAAAAAGTTTCCATGCAGTGAATTGCGGCAAAGTGCTGCTATCAGTCTGCGCCATTAAGTCATTTTCTAAACAAAAAAGTTATATATATATTACACATACACAATTTACAAATATTGGATTTACAAATACAAAATTTGGCCGCGCACTGTGGCCGAGTTTCTCAGCGAGGCGGCCACCATGGAGAAGACTACAGCAACGAGCCCGCCAATACAATCGTGACGTCAACGCCTTCGGGCCAGACACCTGTTGTATGCATCTCGGAAGCGCCCCGGACGACTTACGCGAACTCATCCGTTCCGTCGTCCGGGAGGAACTCCAAGCCATTCGGACGCCTTCTAACATGCCATCCTTCGCGTCGCTGACTGACGTCGTCCGCGACGAGGTGCGCCTCGCAGCCCAACAACAAGCATCCGAGGTACCCCTCCAGCTTGACGCAAGACCCACGTACGCGTCTGTACTCCGTCAAGCTCCGACGTCGGGCTACACCATAAATGCCGCGGCTCCATCAGTGCGGCCACCGGGTCCCCCTCGTGACCCCGCTCTGCCAGCCTACGAGCGGACGCGTAAGAGTCAAGTGTGGCGGGCTCCAGACCGTCCGCCCCTCTGTTATCATTGTGGCGAGGCGGGTCACCTCTATAGGGCGTGCCCGTACCGCCGCGTGGGCCTGCGGGGTTTCGCCCCGGACGACCCCTGCCCTCGCAATGGCGAAAGGCCACTTGAGATAGCCTCTCACCTATTGGAGCGGCAGAATCTCGTCACATCCGGTCGCCGCGGGTCTCGATCACCGTCCCCAATGCGCTACCGTTCTCCAAGTCCCCGCGGAGCGCAAAGCTATTCCGGACGCCGTTCGCCCAGCCCACGCGGGGAAAACTAATGCCGGCGGCTTCCGGAGGCAAGGCCGCTGCTGTAGGGAAATGTGAAGATCCTCCGCCACCATCACGCCGATACGCCATTTCGCCGGGGGCAGGTAGCGACAGCATCCGACACGCTACCTCCGATTTGTACGTAACAATTGATGGAGTCGACGTCTCCGCCTTACTCGACACCGGTGCCGATTACTCCGTAATGAGCCGTGCCCTCGCCCAAGAATTAAAGAAAGTTTTGACGCGATGGTCTGGGCCGAGCATTCGTACTGCTGGGAGTCACCTGATTACCCCTGCTGGCAAGTGTACTGCAAGGGTCGGCATCCGTGGTTTTCTGTACGTCTGTGAATTCGTGGTACTGTCCGAGTGTTCGAGGGACTTGATCCTGGGCCTCGACTTTCTGCAGACGAACGGCGCTGTCATTGATCTGAACGAAGGCCGGATCACGTTCTCGACGAAACAGGCCGTGGCGCATATCGACAGAGATCCGGGAATCAACGCTCTGCGTATAGTCGACGATGACGTGATGGTGCCACCACGGTCTAGCGTCCTGGTTCTCGTGAGACATGACTTGTTCCACGATTACGAGGGTATCGCGGATAGCCACCTCCCGCTGCTGCTCGCGAAGGGAATAGCCGTCGCTCGAGGCCTCGTCCAGTTGCATAACGGTTGTACTAGTGTCCTACTCACGAACTTCGCCAACGAGGTTCAGCACCTCGCCAGGGACACGGCTGTTGCCTTACTTCACGAAGTTACTGTGTTGCCTGATTTATGCGCCGTCGGGGCCAGCCCTCAAGACGAGGCCGCACCATGCCACGCCCTGCAGACCGTGAAAATCAACCCGGACTTGGCACCTGAGCAGAAGAATCTTCTGTCTGCTCTTCTAGCAGATTTTGCAGATTGCTTCGCCACCAGCTCCAGGGTCGGTCGTACACCTGTCGCCAAGCATCGCATCATCACAGACGAGGCCACGCCGCCTGTATGCCAGCGCCCATACCGTGTTTCTCCTAAGGAACGCGAAGCCATTAAAACGCAAGTCGATGAAATGCTTGCAGACGATGTTATTCAGCCGTCAACAAGCCCATGGGCGTCGCCCGTGGTCCTCGTCAAAAAGAAAGACGGCACCTTGAGATTCTGTGTTGATTACCGGAAACTAAACAACGTGACCAAAAAGGACGTTTATCCGCTTCCCAGGATTGACGATGCCCTCGACCGATTACGTGACGCCAGGTTCTTCTCCTCATTAGATCTCAAAAGCGGATACTGGCAGATAGAGGTGGACCAGAGAGACCGAGAGAAGACGGCTTTCGTGACTCCAGACGGTTTATACGAGTTCAAGGTGCTCCCGTTTGGTCTTTGCTCGGCGCCGGCCACGTTCCAGCGTATGATGGACACCGTTTTATCCGGTCTGAAGTGGCAGTCTTGCTTGGTGTACTTGGACGACGTCGTCATTTTCTCGCCTACCTTCGATCAACACTTGGACCGGCTGCGCATCGTGCTTCGAGCCCTGAAATGCGCGCAACTAACGATCAAGCCCGAGAAATGTCATTTTGGTTTCACGGAACTTCGCTTCCTTGGCCATGTTGTCAGCGCACAAGGCGTTCTCCCGGACCCCGACAAGACTGCTGCCGTCTCCAGTTTTCCGCGCCCAACCGACAAGAAGGCACTTCGACGTTTTCTGGGCCTCTGTTCTTACTACCGACGCTTTGTGCCCGATTTCTCCAGAATAGCTGACCCGTTGACAGCACTGACTAGAGACGAAATACCCTTTCTGTGGGGAAGCGACCAAGAAGAAGCTTTTCAGGAGCTCCGCAACCGCCTACACAGCCCCCCGATACTCGCCCATTTCGATGAAGACGCCGCCACCGACATACACACCGATGCCAGCAATGTTGGCCTTGGGGCGGTACTTATCCAGTGGCAGGACGGCGTGGAACGCGTTATCGCTTACGCGAGCCGAACACTTTCGCGATCGGAGGCGAACTATTCGACGACAGAGAAAGAATGCCTTGCGGTGATCTGGGCCATCAGCAAGTTTCGTCCATACCTGTACGGACGACCCTTCCGTGTTGTCAGCGACCATCACTCGTTATGCTGGCTGGCAAGCCTTAAAGATCCGTCCGGCCGGTTGGCTAGGTGGAGCCTCCGTTTGCAAGAGTACGACGTGACTGTCGTTTACAAGTCGGGCCGGCAGCACCAAGATGCGGATTGCTTATCACGCGCGCCCGTGGACCACGCTCCGCAAGAAATCACCGAAGATCTTCCTTTCATTTGTGCTCTTAGCCCATCCCATGTGGCTCAGCTTCAACGAACGGACCCGGAGCTAGCGCCGCTCATCGAGCACCTGGAAGGTCACAGTGGTCGGGTTCCGCGTGTTTTTCGTCGTGGCCTGCAATCCTTCACCATGCGAAATGGCGTTCTCTACAAGCGCAACTTTGGAAAGTCCACCGAAACATTTTTACTCGTGGTGCCCACCCAGTTACGACCTGACATCTTGAGCGCTTGTCACGACGAGCCGTCCGCCGGCCACTTGGGAGTCAGTCGCACGCTGTCAAGGATTCGGGAGAAGTACTATTGGCCCAAATTACTTCCATCAGTGCAGACCTACGTGCGAACCTGCCGCGACTGCCAACGCCGGAAGTCTCCACCCATGAAACCAGCCGGATTTCTTCAGCCAATAGCGCCACCGAAGATCCCTTTTCAACAAGTTGGAATGGATCTCCTTGGCCCCTTCCCGAAGTCATCCACTGGAAAACGGTGGATCGCTGTTGCGACGGACTACTTGACACGTTATGCTGAGACCACGTCGCTTGCGAGCGGAACTGCTGCCGAAGTAGCCGAGTTTTTTGTCCACAGCATCGTCCTGCGTCATGGCGCCCCTGCGGTCATTATTACTGACCGTGGGGCAGCTTTCACAGCCCGCCTAACCCAGGCTGTGCTGAAACTGACGCACACCAGCCATAGACGTGCGACGGCGTACCACCCGCAGACCAATGGCTTGGTGGAACGGCTCAACAGAACTCTGGCCGACATGCTTTCCATGTACGTGGATATAGAGCATAAAACCTGGGACCAAATTCTGCCATACGCTACATTCGCTTACAATACGGCACTGCAGGAGACAACGCGGCTCACTCCCTTCCAGCTTGTCTTCGGCCGTCGAGTTACTACTACGCTGGATGCTATGCTGCCTGTTGACCCCCACTGCGAGAGTGATCCTGACCTCGACATCGCCACTTTTGTGCAGCGTGCGGAAGAAGCGCGGCAACTGGCAAGGCAGCGCATACACCGTCAACAGCAACTAGACGCTGGCCGCTACAACCAGGGACGGCGCTTCGTTGCCTACGAGCCAGGCGACTATGTGTGGATTTGGACGCCCGTTCGTCACCGCGGGCTGTCTGAAAAATTACTCCGTCGATACTTCGGTCCATACCGTGTCCTCCGCCGCATTAGCGACGTCACCTACGAAGTTCAACCCGCCACCCAAGCCAGCTCATCCCACAGACGCAAGCTTACCGACGTTGTGCACGTCGCTCGTATGAAGCCGTACCACGACCGACCACCCGATTGAACTTGAGGCTGACCGCTGTGCCTTGTTCTATGTTGTGATCCTCGTGCCTCACGCTAGCACGCTCGCTTTCTGCTCGTCACTCTAGCGCACGATGGCCGCATCGGGGCGATGCTGCAGGGGAGGGAGCAATGACACAGGTGATAGAAGAGGAGGACGAAGGGAACTCAGGCGATAGAAGCAGAGGACGAAGAAAATCTTCTTCCTGCTCGTGCTCGCTCTACCGGCTGTGTAGCTCCTTGGTCCCCGAGTGTTTTTGGTGTACTATTCGTTACAATATGTACTGAAATGCTGCTACTGGGGCTCGGCTGCTCAGGTGTGCAATGTTAGAATGACGCTTTGACAATGCCAACTGCAGCCACCCCCTAGTCTCATCACATGTAGGAGATAATGCGGCTGTGATCACAGTAATGCACGAAGACGTGTTTTTTTTTTCAATGTACAGACACTCCCAGCCCCATGCCCGGATTAATTAGGGAGACTCCTAGAAACGTTCTTGCAGCAATGGGCAGGTGGCGATGTTACAAGACACAATGCTTTTTTTTTCATATCTGCACAGCATTGGTTACCATGTGGCGCCAAGCAGTATAAACCATCAACCATGCCACAAAAAGTCCGCCCAATTAATTGAAATATTTAGTCAAGCCCACTTATAATGGCCGCAGTTACAATGGACGCTCGCTCATTACAAATGAGGGTGGAGCTACCATCAAAACGTGTTACAGCAATGGTACTGCGTCTCAGATACAGCGAACAGCCATGACCACACAACTCGGTTAGAGCGAACAAAGAGGCACTGTGAACTCGGCTCCGCGATCGAAAAACATGACCTTCCCACCAGTGTGGTGACCGAAAAGCGTTTTCCAGTTTCCGCAGATACTTACGCACCCTCTGCCAAAACAAGATGGCGATGCCAAAAAAACAACATTAATGCTGGCATTATAAATGCTGGGCAAGCGTGCACCAATGGTTCACAACGTCAACTGATGCATGTACGTGTACCGGCTTGTTCAGAGTCGAAGCAGAGGCATGATGGGCATGAGACCAGTGCAACTTTGAAAGCGAAACTACTGCAAGCCGTCGCTGATCAACCACTGGCAGCGATCTCAGATCTTTGAATCGATACTCATGTGGTATACATTGCTGGTGCGTTTGGCTGTCCAATCGGTTCTCCAACTCCTGCGCTGCAGTGTTGTGGAGGCCATGTTCATACAACAGGCAGTGCAATTGATACATTTTGTGCACACGCATCAATTGCATCAGCTTCGTTGCTGCATCCTTAAAACTTGGTCAAAGATTGGAGAATGCATAGGGCGACCTGCCACCAGTTGCTGTGAGCCCTCATTTCATAATCATTAATATCACGCACATAAAGCAGGTCATTGGCAGAAAGGATCTCAGCGAGAGCCACATGAAAACTGGAGATCTTTGAAAGCGCCATGATAAGGTCTGCACGAAGAAGCACAACTTGTAGAAACTAAACGCTACTTTTGCTTGACTTTGCATTTTTGGCTGTAATAATTAAGGCAAGTACAGTTACTACAAACCTCGGATACAAAGAACACGATCTACGTGACTATCATGTAAGTGGGCTCCACTGTCAGCGCAATAAAAAGAAAGCACTGGCACCTTTCAGTGAGGACACTTTTTCCGGTGTGAACGCCGGTTTTGCTTTGATTCTGCCAAGTGATCGGCACTTGTTTGATAGCATGCCGGTCACGCTGCGCCTTTTCCTCATCTGACGTCTAGTAGACTTGGGTTGCACTAAGGCAGAACATTCAGTCTGTCGGTGCCCTCAGCAGCATCTGCCAGGCGTTGTGCTCCATCCAGACACCACTGCCAGCGTAGACCTGCAGCAAACATGGAGAATTTCACATGTGCACACTGAAAGGAGTGACTCACGAGATTTTAAATAAAAGTTCATGATTTTAATAATAAAAAAACAGAAACACAGAAATGTAGGCATGAATGCATTCTTATGCAGCCAGCAGTGTCCAAAATCAAAAGAGGTAGACAGTCTAGAGCTAATTTTTTTATTTTTTTAAAAACGCTTGTGTGCAAAATAGCAAACGCCTTTTTTGGCTTCAGAGATGGAAAACACCAAAAGTTAAAAGAACATTCCCTGCCCCAATTCAGACAAACTTCAGAAACGAATAATATTCAGAGATTTACAACTAGGCACACTGAGACAAATCACATATTCCGTCTAAATTTTTTCAGATGCCTCCTTGCAATATAGTCCACAGTTTGACGGAATACCGTCTGCCAAGGGGGGAACATTGTAGAAATAAACATACACTCGCCAAAAGTTTCGACGAAAATTAAACGCGACGTTTCGGGGCCCGTACGGGTCCCTTGATCGCATCTTTTGGCATGTTTAAAATCAGTTGCTGGGCGAGTTGGTATTTCATGCTAACATTCACAGCGCAAGACGAACACGGACACGAGGGGAGACACCACAAAGCGCCGACTTCAACAAAAGTTTATTGCTGTGCGAGCGACTATATATGGTGTACAGCGGACATGCGTAGCAACGAAAAGGTACAATCATTCATGAGCATCTGGTAGCGGCGCCACATCGCAAGCGAACACATCATTTTCTGCACACGACAAAAAAAGAAAAAACAAAAAGCTAAAAAACCTAAAAAGCAGTACGCGCACAGGAACGTCGAAGCCATAATACTCATTCCGAAATTCGCAAGATATGACGCTCCTTATCACTTAACAGCAATGATGGAGTGCTGACACAGTGATCCCTTTTTTTGCAATCTCTGCAGCCTCAGCAATCTCCCTGGCTGTTTTGTTTATGCACTTGTGAAGGATGGTGGTTCCTCCCAAAGAAGGACCACGTTCCTTGCACTGTTGGCAATCACGGCAGTGTATGCCGAGATGACGAGATGCCCCGATGAAGCTGTTGTTATGTTCCATGAGCCTCTCGTTGAGGCACCTGCCTGTTTGGCCAATGTAGGCTCGTCCGCAGGGCAATGGAATCGAGTACACCACGTTTCTCGCGCACTTCACAAATGGCTGCCTGTGCCTAACAGCGCAGGAGTTGCTGACAGAGACGGCGGAATTCACCTTTTTGCATAGTTTAGAGAGTTTCTCAGGTGCGGAAAAGACCACATGAACTCCTGCTCTTTTTCCTATTTTTTTGAGCTGGTGGGCGATGGTGTGCATGTACGGCAATACCGTCATATTCTTTCTCCAATCTCTGTCAGCTCCGTCCTGGTTACGAACCACTTCCCTGCTCTCTTTGAGCAAGCTCTCTGCAACCGCTAACAAGAGTCTGCTTGGATAGCCAGAGCTGTTCAACCTGGTCACCTGGTTAAGGAACGCAGACTCCAGTCTATGCTTGCACGATTTCTCGAGAGCACTGCAAAAGCATGACTTAACAATCGCACGTTTCACTAGTTTTGAGTGGGCTGAACCAAAAGGAAGAACAGGTTTGTTTCCTCGCGGTTCATAAGCCCAGCACACATGGTTAGCAGAAAAATAAATACCCAAGTCAAGAAATCTGATGAATCTGTTCACAGCCAGTTCATGCGTCAAGATTAGTGGTTGAAGGCATTCAGAAAACAAAGACAGAACACTAGACAAGTTTGCCTGATTGGACATATCTTCTGTGCCGGTGAAAACGAGAAAATCATCCACATATCTGAAGATGCCAACAACACTGGACCCTTCACTTCTACGCTTCAATTCTCGGTCCCGCTCCGCTAGAAAAATGTCGCTCAAAACCGGAGCAACGCAGGAGCCAATGCATATTTCGTTTTTTTGAGTGACGATGGTGCCTTCCCAAACTGCGAATGTTGACTTAAGGTAAGTTGAAAGCAATTCCAGGAAATTATCGACAGATAAACCACTACTGTTTTGAAACGGAATCACCCCATGTCTGTCTATGCAGTTCCTTACACTGGTCAGTAGGCTATCCTGCGGGATCGAATAATAAAGGTCTTTAATGTCGACTGAGAAAGCCGACAGGTTCGCCTTGGGCATGTCCTTAAGAAATCGGATCACCTCGTCAGAGTTCTTCACCTTGAAAGGGTCGTCAACGGTAAGAGAATTTAAATTTTGCTGCAGAAACCTTGCAAGCGACTTCTGTCAAGTTCCATTTTCAGAGATAATTACCCGCAGAGGGCAGTCCACTTTATGAGTTTTTTCAACAAAGAAAAGGTCCAAGCTTACCTTTTCCGCCTTGTCTATGGATTTAACAAGCTTATCCAAATTCATGGAGCTGCATAACCTTTTTGCCGCACTCTTTACACGCTCTAGACGTACGTCATTTCTTGTATCGAACACCGAGTACACAGCTTCCTCTGCTTTCGCTTTATACATGACCTCCGAAAGCACCACAAAGCCCCCTTCCTTGTCGGTGGTAAGGAGTGCTAAGGAATTATCCCGCAAATAAGAGACAGTTCTCTGGATGGGCAATCTATGAGGCTGGATTTTACACCGAGATATAACATCTACACCCTCCGAGAGGCATCTCCCAAAACCTCCTTGCAATATTTTGCAATTTACTCGTTACTAAGGTTAGACAGAGTAACCTCCACATGATCAAAAATTATTTGTATATTGAGAATTTTTTACTGACAGAAATAACTGCAGTTCCATTATTTCGTCATCAGGCAATGAAGTACAAAAATGTCACTCAGAAGAACGGAAAGCTGGGTAAGTTGGTTTGTGTTATTTATTGTAAACAGCTGGAAAAAGACGAACATAAGAGATGCACAACACAAATGCTGACTTTCAACCAGTGGTTTTTTAAACACACGTATATTTATACTTTTTCCAGATGCGCCCAAAACAAAAACGGAAAGCAACACTGCCTCATTCCTGATTCATAACCTGCTTTTCAGAACATGCCCTCTCCAGGAATGCAGTTTCGCAGATAACCAGTGATAATGAAGGTTTGCTAACGCATGCAGAGCCCCTCTTATCAATGTGATATGTTCCCTTACTAACTCCCTTACTTTGGCGAAAACATCTTCGACGAAAGCCCATCTGGTTGGGTTCTTGAGATAGTTGAGAGAAAACTGACGCCAACCAATATTTTTAACTATACCCAACGTTTCGGGACCAACTCGGTCTCTTCTTCAGGGGTGGCTAAAGTGTGCCAGCAGCAGCGGGTTGCCGCCTTCGCTCTCCCTTTGTTAGCACGTGGCGCAGTCCACTAACGTACGTGGAGGGGAGCGTTCCTGGAATCCTATTCATCGCCGCCTGTGTGAGCCGGATGTTCCATGACTCAAAATGTCGCCTCTTGAACACATTTGGCTCCACGGCCAAGACGCTCACCTCCTGGAAGGCTATCCGGTGGCCGGCGCGCTCGCAGTCTTCGGCGAGGGTGTTGGATTCTGAATTCATTAGCCGGATGTCATTTTTGTGCTGCCTTATTCTTTGGTGGAGGTTTGGTGGAGGTTTTTTGTATCGCCGATACATGAAGCCGGGCACTTTGAGCATGGGATTTTGTAAACGACACCTGGTTGTTTTTCTCTGGGAACACGGTCTTTGGGTCGTGGTAAGAAGTGGCTTATTGTCGAATCAGGTTTGTGAGCCATGTAGATTCCATTTTTCCCAGAATGCGTGCAAGTGCTTCGCTGGCTCTCCTCACATATGGAAGCAGTTTTCTCTCAACTAACTCCCTTACTGTTCTGTTACTATGACGAACTCCCTTACTGTTTGATCCTATGCTTGTAATGACTGTCGTCTATAAAGCAATGGGGGCCACGTGTGTTCCATCAAAATTCGACCGCCGCGTCCGGGATCGAACCTGCGTCTTTCGGGTCAGCAGCCAAGCGCCATACCCAATGAGCCACCGCGGCGGCCTAATGAAAAAGAAATGCAACTCAGGACAGGACAGCAAGCTATGGGAAGGAACAGGTGTAACATTAAAAGGAGACAGGAAGAGAGTGGAGTGGGGGAAGGAACAAATTATAGTTAATTGTACCATAGCTAAAATTAGGTATACAAGATATGGAGCGTGCACAGGGCATGTTACTGATTACAACAAAATGTAATGTAGCATATGCAGCGGGAGTCTGGGGCATAGCAAACGGACGGTGGGAGGATGAGATTAGGAAGCTTGAGGGGATAAAGTGCGCTCAGGTGGCACAGGACAAGGTTAACAAGAGCTCACTGGACAAAGCCTTTGTCCTGCAGTGAGTGAATACTTAGGCTGATGTGACAACAAAAATAAAACACGGCATGCATCACGAGAAGGATTGCTCACAAAACTCGTCTAGCCCACTGCCACTCGCCCCATTGATGGATGGCATTGCTGAAGGCAGTGCTGGGGCATTGCTGTGGGCATTGCTGGGGACAGTGCTGTGAGAGCGGGAAATTTAGGATGCACTCTTCCACTTCATAAAGCATGTTAAGGAAGGACTGCTAAAAAGCAGATGGCTTCAAGCACTACAGCTATGCACAGCATGACACCTCCATGCAATTTCGCCAAGAAGCTTGCCGAAGCTTAAAAGCATCGTCACTGACTTAAGCACTACTGTTAACATCAAATTCAAAGTATGCATCATAAGCAAATGTGCTCACCACGACGGTCTAGGAAGCTGTTACTGGACCGAGTGCTTGAGGAAGCACTTGCTAAGAGATCTGCAACACACAAAATTTCCATGTCAAATGCTTTAGCTACCAAATAAGGAGTCACATATTTAGAATTGTCTCTACTGCACCAAGATATGATGGTAAAATAAACATTCTAGAAAAAATAGAGGAGGAAATGAGAACGAAACCAAGAATGAGAAGTCATGTAAAATTGTCCTTCTAGAGAAACTTGCATCGGCACAATTTTGGCTTGCCATGCACGTTTGTTGCCATTAAAAGAACCAGAAAAAAAAACTTATGCAGCGAAGCAGAAATTAAACACTCCAAGCAACTCCAAGAGCATTATCTTTCCTACTGTCCACATCCCACGAACCACTGCAATATATCTGTGCCCAGTCTGCTGACACTTGCTAGTGTTATTGCAATTTAAGTTTATTGGATGCCTGCTCTTGGAAAATTATTTCTTGCAGCTCTGCCTCGCAACCCAGTAGCATGGTATTGTTACCGGAGAATAGAGCACTGCATGTCCCTTCATACCTCAACTCATTTCAGGTGAATAAATTATTGGTCTCTTCGATTTGGCTGCACTGGCTGCACTAGTTCCGAAAAGTTCCGGCACCGTGCAACGAGCGCGCATGACCAGTTCCAGTAGTTCACAACACTAGCGCCGCACGGTCGCTGTCAAAACGAATAGGCAAGTTCACAAAGTGCAGGCCTTGTCGTCTGCAGTGCGTCGCAGCGTCGCTCGCTCCGCCTGTGTATCGCCGGCTCCATTGGCTTTGTGTTCAATGCTCCGCTGTCTTCGTGCTGCTATTTTTCTTGTGTGGTGCATCGAACTTTACGTTCTTCTATAATGGCTGCCTGCTTACAAGCGGCTATGGAGCTGCTAGAGTCCGACAGTGACGAAGAATTCGACGAAATGTGCATTTTAGTTGCACGTGTTGTCGCGAGAAACGGTCGCCACCGTGTACCTGGCTACTGCGAGACTGTCGTGGGAACGTACATCGAGGTGGAGTTCAAGAGGCTGTTCCGGCTGTCTAGGAGGACTTTCGACGAGCTGAGCTCTCGCTTCATGGCATCCGCTTTCTTCCCGGATGCCGTACAAGGAAGGCGGCAGACTTCGGCAGAAAAAACATGCCTGATAGCTTTAGTGTACATAGGCTCCCAGAGCTCGATGTACTCTATTGCCGACAAGTCTGACGTGACGGAGTCGTCGGTGCATGTCTGTCAACCGAGTCGTCAAGTTTTTGCACGCCATCAGAGATCAAGTAATCTGCTGGCCCAGCAGCGCAGAGATGGTCCACGTGAAAGCTAGCTTCCTTGCGAAGAGTGGTGGCAAGAGGCCACTGAACACTATCGGGTGCATCGATGGATATCATGTGGAGATCATTAAGCCGGATCAGTCTGCACATTCCTACTATAACCGGAAGAAGTTTCCGTCAATTGTCCTCCAGGGAATCTGCAACAATAAGAACAAATTCACGCATGTTTTCATCGGTTTTCCTGGGTCTGCACACGATGCGCGTGTGCTGAGGGAAAGCTCGTTTTTTCAGATCGCTGCCACAATGTGCGATGGCAGGTATCTTCTGGGGGACTACGCCTATCCACTAATGCCGTGTCTCATGACCCCTTTCAGGGACAACCAGAACAGTTTTCCTTCGAGTAAAAGGAGCTTCAACACAAGGCACAG
The DNA here is from genome assembly GCF_052857255.1 of Amblyomma americanum. Taxonomy (NCBI): domain Eukaryota; kingdom Metazoa; phylum Arthropoda; class Arachnida; order Ixodida; family Ixodidae; genus Amblyomma; species Amblyomma americanum. The sequence continues at coordinate 2,930,648 of NC_135499.1, forward strand.
CCAACAAAGGGTGACAATAGCTATTAACGACACTGAGATATTACCCTCTCTTCCCAATTTTGATATATTCCGAACCGATCGTAACGACCGGAGGGGTGGGGGGGTCCTCATTGCCACTGATCGCAACTTACGTTGTTTACGTCTAAACATTTCAAGCCCATTAGAAATGATCTGGCTCTCATGTGATACATGTTACCCACGTGTTTTGATTGGAATCTGCTATCGCCCTCCGAACCATGATTCCTCTTTTAATTTTTTGCTGCATGACGCCCTGAACAGACTAACAACCCTCTATTCCAATACACCTATCTTATTGTTCGGCGATTTCAACTTCCCATTTATCACTTGGTCCGATCTTGCTTCTACGCTTTCAAATACTAACCCTCCAAGTGAGTTCGTCCACACTTGCCTTACCTTCGGCTTAGATCAAATAATTGACCGTCCAACCAGAATAACACACCATTCCGCTAATATTCTCGATCTTATACTGACGTCACAACCTGATAGCTTCTCTCCGATAACTTATCTTGAAGGACTTAGCGATCACTTGGCCATTCATGCCACATTCTCTTGTCATTTTCAAAACAGCAAAAGGATAAAGAAAACGCTTACCCTTTATGATAAAGGTGACTACATCAGTCTTAACCGTGACCTCGCTACTTTTCTTAACACCTTTACATCTGGTTTTTCGTTTCGCTCCATCGAATCTAACTGGTTACTTTTTAAGTCCGAAATGCAACGCCTAATAAGCATACATGTTCCGACTATCACCATAAAAGAACGACCTGGTTCCCCATGGTATAATAAAACACTTAAAAGACTAAACAACAAAAAGAAGCGACTCTTTCGTGCAGCTAAAGTGACAGACACGGATCTCGCCTGGAATAAATATTACACTGCCGCTGCTAACTATGACACTCAGGTAGCCAGAACTAAAATTAACTTCTCTAGCACATTACTTAACATGCTGCATGATAACCCAAAGCGCTTCTGGAAAACTATTAGCCCCTCTACTTCTAGCATAATTCACCTGGCAGATCATTCTGGAGTTCCCGTTTCCGAATCAGATGTTCCCAATATCTTAAATGAGACATTTTGCTCTGTATTTACTCACGAACCGCTTAATAACCTCCCTGAAGCCCCCTGTTTTATCCATGCACCAATGGATACCATTATCTTTGAGCCGCGCGGCATTGCCAAGATCATTGACGCTTTAAAAAATTCTTCAACTGCCGGTGTTGACGGCATCAACGCTAAAATTTAAAAAAACACTAAGGAACATTGTAGTGTCATGTTATCTCTCCTCTTTCAGCAGTCATTTTCTTCGTGCTCATTACCTCGTAACTGGCGGATTGGGAAGGTCATTCCAGTCTTCAAGAAAGGTAACCGATCCTCACCACGTAACTATAGGCCAATCTCATTAACCAGTGTTTGTTGTAAAATTATGGAACATATAATATATTCACACACTGCCCAGTTTTTGTCATCGCACAACTTTTTTCATCCTAATCAGCATGGTTTCCGTAAAGGTCGTTCCTGCGAAACGCAACTTACTCTCTTTCTTCATGATATACATGCATGCCTCGATCGTAACATTCTTACTGATGCCATATTCCTAGATTTTGAAAAGGCATTTGACAAAGTCCCTCACGCGCGCCTAATTCTTAAGCTATCACGACTAAACCTGCATTCCTTAGTTCTGGGCTGGATTCGGGCTTTCCTAACTGATCGCTATCAATTCGTTCATGCTAACTCTCACTCATCTCTCTCCCCTGTCTTGTCTGGCCTTCCCCAGGGTACTGTTTTAGGCCCTCTTCTATTTCTTATTTACATAAATGATTTACCCCTTAACATAATGTCTAACGTCCGCCTATTTGCAGATGATTGTGTTATCTACCGCCCAATAAATAATCCATCTGACATCACCACCCTTCAAGAAGATCTTGTACGCGTCGAAGAATAGTGCAGTACATGGCTAATGTCGCTTAATAGTACTAAAACGTCCCTTCTTTCTTTTCATCGCCGGCGAAACCACCAAGGTACCACTTATACTATTAACAATATTCCTGTTGCGTCAGTTGACTCGTACAAGTACCTTGGTATCCATTTAAGTAAATATTTAACCTGGTCTCTACACATTCACAACGTCACTAATTCAGCTAATCAAATTCTAGGGTATTTACGTCGTAACCTTTCCTTAGCCCCCTGTTCCATAAAACTTCTTTCTTACTTAACATTTGTACGTTCTAAACTAGAGTTCGCATCTGCCGCGTATGATCCCCACTATGCTAACCTTATCACCACGCTCGAAGCGGTCCAGAACCGCGCTGTCAGATTCATTTGCTCGGACTACTCTTATCACACTAGCGTATCAGCACTAAAATCGCAGCTCCATCTTTCTACTCTGGCCTGTCGCCGTAAAATCGCCCGTCTTTCTTTATATCATAAATTTTATCACACTTTCCACCACGAACCTCCCCCTGTCGCACGCGCCCATCGGATTTCTCGTCACAGTCATCCTAATGCCGTCTACCCTGAACAAGCCCGCACCGAAACATATCATCAATCTTTTTTCCTTAGAACAGCCAAAGACTGGAATGACCTTCCGTCCGAAGTGGCAACCACCATCAATCCCGTTCGCTTCAAATCCGCCATCGAAGACCATCTGTATTCATCCATTTAAAACCCTTTTGTTTGCCCGCCCCTCATGTAATGTCCTTTTTGGACCCTTGAGGAAATAAATAAATAAATAAATAAAAAAACACCTTCGGGCTTTTGAAGCAACGCTTCCGAAGGTTATACTTCGTTGATGCCAAGAGTGTGTTACAGTGCTGCTATATTACCATGGCAGCCTGTGTCCTGCATAACATCTGTAATGAAGAAAGAGATTTTTTCGACGAGTTGATGTGTTTGCCACCTCACGATGATGTAGGAAATGGAGAGTCAAGGGGAAGTGCTGATCCTGATTTGTTGGCCTACAGCGAGTCTCTAAGGGAGTACATTGCCAAGCACCAGTGCTAAAGTTTTTTTTTGCAGCAAGATACATGTTTGTGTTGTTAGTGCTATGTTGTGACATCCAAATGCGTATGGTGCTGTCATGTATGAAGCCTAGTGCTGCTCTTGTAGAAGTGATTAATAAATGTGCAAATGCATTTTGATTATTTAATAGAACCATTCAGTCTGCTAAAAGCAGTACACCTTACAAACACAAGTAATGGAAACAGTTTTTGAAGTGCAAGTTTCTTCTTATTTATTGCGCATCACTTCAATGAGAAGGTCGAACTTGGCCATGCGGTCTTCATGGCGCTTTGCCCTTGCAGCCTCCGTCTTATTGAATGCCTCCACAAGGGCACTCTGGGATGTCCTTCGCCTCTTTCTGTTGGGTGCCCTGTGGGCCGGCACCGCCTGCATGGGCTCCTCCACGTCCCCAACCGAATCCATGTCGTCTGAGGTCGTGCTTTATGCACATCAATACATGCATTACATCACTTGCTGTGGTCTTTGCACAAAGTACTAAAAAGCCATCAGTGCAAACTTACAAAGAGGACACAAGAATGGACTCGTACGACATGCAGTGCTTCATTTGTTGCTGTTGCTGCTTGGGAGAAAAAAAAATTCCTTAGGTGGTGCATATTATTTCAACTTGGTAGTCAGCACCATCCCATGTCATGTGTGTTCCTTCTCATGCCCTCACTAAATCTGTACTGCCTCTTGAATTGTAAGCCAGCCCACTCAAACAAATGCATTAGTATATTATCACTTACTCTGAGCTGCCTGCAGCGACCCCAGTCTCGAGGGGCACAGACGGCAGTATGTGGTGTTCCTTCTCTAACACCTTGGCCAGCTCCCACGTGACAGATTTCATAAGAACCATTCAGTAAGTCAGCCAAAGATGTATAGCAAAGGGCACTTACTCCTAAAACTCGCAGGGAACGCGGTGGTGCCCCGAGGTGTTAATTTTGGCTTTCGCCCTCTTGTAGGCGCGTTCCAGTGACTTCCACTTATTTTCAATTTGTAGGCCTGTGAGGGTGTCTCCAAACTCGCTATTGACGAGGTCTGCCAGCTTCAGCCACAAGAGCTTTTTGTCCTGTAGAATAAAATTACAAGGCATAGCTAAAACATACACATAATGCTGCAGCTATGGATTAAACACAATTGACGCAGAGATAGGAGCAGCTGCTTCTGCCGAGGCAGAAACGGAGGCGCCTACCGCGCATGCGGTAGATTCACCTGGTACCGCAGCTGAAGGCTGGCTTTGTGTGATTTCTAAAGCCTGGAACACCAAAGTGTAGCGTTCCCTATCTGGAAAAAAATTACAGAACGAAATGTAACCGCAGAGAGGCATTTGCATAAGTAGCGAGTGTGGGAAGCGCTGGGCAACGCTCTTAACATGGCTCGATCCCGCTTGCGATTTCGGAGTAGCCAAGGCTCATGCTCTGCAACGACTTGCAGTTGCGGAGCGAACATGTGTTGGCTGAAGCTGACAAAGTTCCCTGCTGTGCGGCGGGACTGACTCCATGCCAAATACCGTAATGATTGCTCAGGAAGTCATAACGAGCTTCACCTCGCGTACGCCAAAATTGCATACATGTGTAAAAGTAAAACACACGCACCACGCAAGCCACATAACTTCACTCACCTGTAGCCTTGCAACGGTAACCATTTCCATCAGGGACATACGATCCGTCATGATTGCGGACAACAGTCATTGTTTTTGTTAAGTCACCGACGGCTACGGTCGTTGTCGTCTGCTGCGCGTTTGGCGGCACGCTTGCCATCATTCCTGCACGCGCTGCACTTGCTTCGAAGCGAGTGCAAGCCAGTCGTGAACTCGTCAGGAACTAGGCCTGCACTTTTACAAAACGAAGAGGCAAGTGCAGAGGGCGCGCGCTGCACTGGCAAAACGAAGAGGACAGTGCTGCACTCCCTGAACTCGTGCAGCTAGTGCAGCCAAATCGAAGAGACCTTATGTGACTGCCCAAAAATAAGTTTTTCCTGCACCTCTCGTTCCATAAATTTTTGCTAAGATTCCCACAAATAAGTACACTGGAATGAAAAGTTTATGGAATGTAATAATAGCCCAAAACACTCAGTCTCTGCCTGCAACTTGAATTGCATATATGCAATCGAACACTGCCCATTACATCTGTCACAATGCAAAGTAGCTTTCCAGAAACTCATGACAGCGGCTGTACATAGGGCATATATATACCAGATGGTTCAGCGAAGCTCACCACTAGTTTTTAAAAAAGGGCTTTTGAGGTAAACAGAAGCTTTCTGCGGCATAGTAATACCAGTTTTGGTGGACGTCAAAGAACAGGGGTCATGCTATCTAGAAAGTGATTTACTATATTTTACGAGTTACTTTTCTTAACTATTACCGATAGGTGCCTGATTGCAATTAGGTTCAGTAAAGTAAACGAGATGAACACATTACAAGAAAGCACACTGGCCCTTCTCTCTTTGAGGAGCAGCTTGTGTTGCCGAAGTAACATGCACGTCAAGCGATGCTGCACAGATAATTCTGCTTTCTGAAACATGAGAAAACAGGCCACATGCATACAACAACAGCATCCTAAAAAATGATGCTGAACACCACACCATCATCATCAGTTAGGACTATTTTACAGAAAACCAAAGGCCAATCCCAGGGTCTCTGTTATCTTACCCCAAGTTGCAACAAGCCACCACTACAGCATAATTCGTAGCAGACACCAAATGGAAACAGTGGTTGGAACTTGGCAGTAAGTCGTTCTTCTGTACACTTGCACTGCATATTTACTAACTCCATTACATCACCAGCAGCCGAAGCACCAAGGAAATTTAGGTATCTGGCCAGCACAAGGAACCGCACATAGACTCAGTAGGGCTACAAACAAAGAAATGTCAAAGCACTTGTCCAGTGCTCTTATTTGCTTACTATGTAAATACATGCATTGAGAAAAAATCTACCACTATCAGCGTGCTTAACACGAACGGTCGATTGCGCGTACTGCACTGATATTACAGACCCTGAGTGCTGGGCGCTGAGTCCAAGACCATGCTGCATGGTGTGTTTTCGGCAGTTGGAGAAGCTCATGATTTGCTTCCACCCTAAAGTTGTCCGAGACTCACCGGACGACGCCCAGCGGCGCTAATGTCAATGGAAGACGCGCTCAAACGTTCGTGTTAAGCTTGCTAACGATGGTACATTTTGACCACTTTGCAAAATGACCAACACAGGCAATGAAAACACGTAACCAAATAATGCACTCACCACATTCAAATATTTTTTTCGTGAGGCTCCTCTGTAAGTCTGCATTAAGCGAGCGCTGTTCTTGTTATTATTTTTGCAGTTGAAAGACTTCCTCTTTACACCCACACGTCTCCACAGCATCAGTCGCACCTATTTGTGCCATGTGTTCCTTTAGGTCAATAAGCTCTTTCTGCATGACACGCAGCTGTGCACGCAATGTAGCACAAGTTATTTTAAGATCTTCATCTGCAGGTTCCAGGTCCTGCAACAGCTATCTATTCACACAATTTTGATTTCGAATTGCAGCGACCGCGATCACAAAGGCGCAGGGCAGAGCGCAGATACCGACGCACAAAGTCGGGCCTACACCTAAGAGATGTTAGGCGCATACAGAAGAAGATTCAGCGCAGAATTCAGGCACTGCAAACACAACGCTGGAGGACATTTTGCCAGACACTTGATCTACGGAAGCCTTTGTCACGCGTTTGGAGTGTGATTCGGGGTCTTCGCACGTCCCCTCAACAGCGCTACCCGTTCAAATCCGTAGAGCTCCACCAAAGGCGCAGTGTGGTTGAGGTAGCCAAAGATTTCTGCGCAAGAATAGCCGGCCCTCCGAATCCAGGCGCAACGCTGCAGTGTAACAATGTTCCACCCTCACGGGATTCTCGGATGGGTGTACTATTCTCCATGGAAGAACTTGATGCTGCGCTGGCTTGTTGTAGGTCATCATCACCAGGGCCCGATGGTGTGGCGTACTCCGCACTTGCCAACCTTGACCAAGAAGTTCGACGGGCTCTTTTGGACACTTATAACAAATCATAGACTGCTGGCATAGTTCCCCATGATTGGAAGACCAGTCGTCTGGTTCCACTTCTTAAACCGGGGAAGTCAGCGCTCGACCTTTCATCATACCGTCCAATTGCACTAGCCAGCTGCTTCAGCAAAGTCATGGAAACAATGCTGCTCACACGCGTGGAATAGTACTTGGAGCGATATCAGATTTATGCAACCTTCATGTCTGGGTTCCGACGGGGCCGCTGTTCTATCGACAACGTGGTGACCTTGTAATGTCGGTGCAACACAGCAAAAGTTTGAAACGATTGACCGTGGCATTGTTTTTGGACATCAAGGGTGCGTACGACAATGTAACGTATCAGGCCATTTTGGACGCAATGGAAGCTGCTGAAATCGGAGGCCGCACGTTCAGCTGGATACGCAGCTATTTATCAGAGCTCGTTTTTTGTCCTGACTGCGGACGGACCAACGTCCTTACACCGAAATTCGCGCGGAGTCCCTCAGGGTGGAGGCCTGAGCACAGTTCTCTTCAACCTTGCTCTTATCGGCCTGGTCGACGTATTGCCACAATCTGCTCAGATATCTGTATATTGATACGGGAATAAAAGAAGAGGCGGAGAGCGAGCGCGAGCGGCGAGCGCGCGGCTCTAGCACGAGGGAGATAGAACGAAAAAGCTTGGCCGCCGCCGGTCGTGCTTCGCCGGCTCTCCTCCGTACTGCTGCTATATTTCTCTGGGCGGGCCCGTGGCCACCCCGTGGCATCCCACACCGTAACATTTTGGTGGCAGCGGTGGGATCATGCCGCTCACCCGCTCCCAGAGTCAAGCACCCGACGTGCCAGACGACAGGAGTCCACCACCAGCCGATAGCGCCGACGACGCGGCGGCCGGCGCCGCTAGACCTAGGCGCTCGGAGGGGCTCGGCTCTTCGCAGCAGCCGGACGCCGGTGTTGAGCGCCTCCTGGATACAGTCACCCAACGGATGGACGCATGGGAGGCCCGTCTGACTGACCAGGCTGGGGAGATGGAAGCTCTCCGGCGCGAACTCCGTCGCCTGGTGCCAGCCGAGCCGAGCACAGGTCAGGTGCCTTTGGGCGTCCCCGCCGCCGCTGTTTACGGCTCTGCCGTCGCTGGGCCTGCGGTCGTGGCCGCCAATGGCGTGCTCGGCGCGGGTGCGTCCTCGCCGCAGTGTTCGTTGGACGTTGTGGAATTACCCACATTTGACGGCACCATCTCGTGGGATGCTTACCGCATCCAGCTGGACGGTATTGCGGCGGCGAGAGGCTGGGACGAGCAAATGAAGGCATGGATGCTCGTTGCAAAACTGAGGGGCCGCGCCACCGAGCTGCTGCAGAACGTGCTGCCCGACCAGCTGGGCTCTTACACTGTTCTGGCGGGCCTCCTCGCCGACCACTATGGTGCCTCAGGTCAACCCCGTGTGCAGTACCACCGCCTGCGAGCCCGCCGTCAAGAGCCCGGGGAGACGTACCAGGACCTCGCCGCCGCCATTGAGCGCCTGGCTCTGCAGTCGCTGCCGGGAGCGCCTCAGAACGCCGTGACCCTGGTCGGCACCGAGGCGTTTGTCGACGCCATCCGACTCCCCGAGGTGCAGCGCTTGGTCCGCTCTGGCCGTCCTGATTCCGTCCGCGCCGCCATGGCGCTCGCCATCGAGGCGGAATTGACTTTGCTGGCCACGCGGGGGTCGCCACCGTCTGCCGAGCGCAGCGTCCGGGTGCAGGCTCCTCGGTCCGCAGCCCCAACTGCGGCCTCTATCCGACGCCTGCGTAACGACGTCCGCATGACCTGCTTCCGCTGCGGCCTGCGGGGACACTACGCGAGGGACTGTGCCGGCCCTCCAACGTCGGGAAACGATTTGGCGGAGCACGCCGTCCCCACACTCCTTCGTTCTCCGCGTCCCCTCCTTTCGTCGGCTCCGATTACCACTGATGCTCCTTACGTGCTCGTCGACGTCGCCCTGCTTGACCGGCACGTAAAGGCCTTGGTTGACACTGGAGCGGCTGTCAATGTACTGCACAAATCGTTTGTTGCTAACGCGCCCCACCTGCTTCTGCCAGCCGCCAAAACCCGGCTCTTAGCTTTTAACGGCACCCCTGTGGAGCAAGTCGGACGTGTCGTCGTCAACCTGACAGCACTCGGAAATACCATCTCCACCGAGTTTGTTGTCGCAGACAGCCCTATTTGGCCAGTGGTCCTCGGGTGCGGGTGGTGCCAGCAAGCCGGAGTCGTCCTTAATTTTACTAGAACCAAACCACGGGCGAGCCGAACTCTCTGTGGGCCGGGCTGGCTTAGCCGGGTTTCCAGCCTCGGTGTCGCCCTGTGGCAGTCCCTGGTGTCGGCGACCAAGCGTGCCTCAGCATCTCTGCGTGACCTCGCGACGAAGTGGCCGTGTCGAGTCAAGCCGTTCGACGTCACTACCGTGACTGTGGCGTCCGCCGTGACCCTGCCACCGGGTGCGGCAACGTGGGTGTATGCCAAGCTTGACAGTCCGGTCACAGCAGACGTGCTGTTCGAACCTATCCGGTGTTCAGCTCCAGCCCGTCAGATGACCTCCCCTCGAAGCCTTCTGCCTGTGCTCAAAGGAGAGGCCCACGTATTTATACTCAACATCAGCAGCGTACCTCTCGCGCTGACTCCCGGCACGCAATTGGGTACAGCCTCAGTTTTGGACCCCGGGTCACCAGTGGCGTCTCTGCAACCTGAAGCCCCGCCTCGCCACCCTCCAGCGCCGGCGATCCTATCATGGGAAGAATTTAACTTTGGACCCAGCCTGACCTGCGCGGAGCTCGCCTCTCTGAAGACCTTGCTGCTCGAGCATCGCAGTTGCCTTGCTCTCAGCGCCGGTGAACTTGGGTGCACTTCCTGGGCTCAACACCGGATCAACACCGAAAACCGTGGGCCCGTTCATCACCAACCTCGCCGTGTAGCGCCAGCCGAACGGAGAGTCATCCAGCAGCACGTGTGCGACATGCTTGACCAGGGAATCATTGCCCCTTCTTGTAGCCCTTGGTCCTCCCCTGTCGTCCTTGTGCGCAAGAAGGATGGAACATTCCGCTTCTGCGTTGACTATCGGAAGCTAAATGCTATTACTAATTGCGACGTGTACCCGCTGCCTCGCCTCAACGATGCGCTTGACCGCCTGAAGGGGGCCCGTTATTTTTCCACGCTAGATCTGCTCTCGGGCTACTGGCAGGTGCCTGTTCACCCCGATGATGCGGAAAAGACGGCTTTCGTGACTCCCGATGGCCTTTACCAGTTCAACCGTATGCCCTTCGGTCTCTCGAACGCTCCAGCCACCTTCCAGCGTCTCATGGACCGAGTCTTAGGCCATTTGAAGTGGACTATGGCGTTGGTCTACCTGGATGACGTAATTGTCTACGCGGCTACATTTGAAGAACACCAGAGACGCCTCAAACTCGTCCTCGAAGCCCTTACCTCTGCTGGGCTTCGCTTAAAACCAAAAAAATGTTTCTTTGGTTTCGCGGAGGTGACGTACTTGGGTCACGTTGTGAGCCGGCATGGCATCCGTCCCGACCCTGAAAAGCTAAAAGCGCTTACAGCTTACGAAGCTCCCACCACCGCCAAGGAGCTCAAAAGTTTCCTTGGATTTGCTTCGTATTTCCGTCGTTTCATTCCAGACTTTGCCAAGCGCAGCGCTCCATTGACCGCCCTGCTGAAGAAGAATGCACCGTGGAGTTGGACGCAGGCCCAACAGCTCGCGTTTCTTGACGTCAAGCACGCCCTCCTCGAACCTCCTACATTGGCCCATTACGACGAATCGGCCCCCATCGTCCTCCACACGGATGCCAGCCAAGATGGGCTCGGCGCTGTCCTCCTGCAAGAAGACGAGTCTGGGGACCACAAAGTCCTAGCTTATGCCAGCCGCCAGCTTTCCGACGTTGAGCGCCGCCGCCACTCTTCAGAACTCGAGTGTCTCGCCGTTGTCTGGGCCGTCGAGAAGTTCCGTCCCTACCTGTACGGCCGTCACTTCACCATAGTCACGGACAATAGCGCTCTCACTTGGCTGCAGTCCGCCAAACATTTGAATGCCAAGATTGCACGCTGGTCCCTGCAACTTCAAGAGTACAATTTCACAATAGTGCATCGGCGCGGCTCTGCCCATCAAGATGCCGATTTCCTTTCTCGCCACCCTTGTTCCGTGACGGCTTTGACGGACCTGAGGACTGCACAAACGCAAGATCCCGCCATTGCTGCCATAATCCACTCCCTTGGCACCGCCGCCGGCGCAGGCCTCCGCCAACTACGCCGGGTCTATCGAATGAAGGACGACCTCTTGTGTCATGTGAAGCGGCTCCGTGGTCGACCACCCGTCTGGTTGCCAGTTGTCTGCGGTCGCAAATCTTGCGCGGCTTACACGACGCTCCCACGGGCTGGTCACCTTGGTCGCGGCAAAGACCTATGCACGAGTGTCGGAGCGGTTTTGGTGGCCTAATATGTCCAGAGATGTCAAGGAACACGTGGCGTCCTGCCAGACATGCCAGTACAGAAAACCGTCCACAGGTGTACCCAAGCCACCCCCGCAGGCTTTTCGCCACCAAGTTCACCTTTAGAGCTGGTTGGACTGGATCATTTGGGCCCGTTTCCGAAGACGCGTGCCGGCAACCGGGTATGTTCTGGTTGCGATCGACTACTTCTCCAAGTGGGTCGAAGCACTGCCCGTTCCAGACACGTCGTCCGCTCATGCCGTCGCGTTTGTGGAACAGCATCTTGTTCTTCGGCACGGTGTTCCCCGGCGCCTCATCACGGACCGTGGGAGCTGCTTTATGTCCCATGAATTCGAGCGAGCCCTCCGCTCCTTCGGCATTGCGCATTCCACTACATCCGTCAATCATCCGCAGCGCAATGGCCTCGTGGAGCGCGTTAACCGTACCCTCACGGATATACTCGCATCCTACGTCGCCTCCGTCCCACACAAACTGGGATCGTTTTGTTTCTGCTGCAGCTTTTGCAGTGAACACTGCAGCGCAAGGAACAACGCATGTGACGCCGTTCTCAGTCGTCTATGGCAGAACGCCCTCCATCCCTCTCGACGCGCAGTTGGGCCCTTCCCCATCCCACTGCGTCACCAACTGAATCTGCTCAACGACTTCATTCCGCCCGCCTCGACGCCCAGCGCAACCTCCTCACGGCTCACGCGCGTGTGCAAGCGGCCAACGCGGCAGCACCACCACATCCCCCGTTCCGGCCCGGTGACTTGGTCCTCGTTCGCCGCACCATCCGTGCGACTGGCCGTGCCGCAAAGCTCTTGCCCCGATACCGCGGCCCCTTACCGTGTCGTTGCCCGACTCGGCCCCGTGACATACCGCCTCGAAGACCTGCCAGAGCATCGACCATGCGGTGTGCACCACATTTTCCCAGAGCATGTTTCAAATATGAAGCGATATGTCTACGGCGCCTGCGGTGACTCCGACTTAGCTACCGGGTCCTCATCAGTGCCTTCGTCGCCTGCTGGCTCCATGCCTTCCCCACGCAATACAGTCCCATAAACGAATCGCCGCTCAATATGCATAAAACTCCCTGAAGTTAGCCTAACCGGTGTGGGGACCTTCTTACCAGATTACCGATGTCATGCGGGAAGGTCTATGTGGGCCAAACAGGGCGGTGCATCAATGAAAGGGGAGGGTGAGCACGCGCGCTCCACTGAAAGACTAAGGGGTGCACATCTTCAGCACTGCGCTGAGTGTTTTAAGTGCCTTCGAGCGGCAGAACATTTGCCGCAGGCTAGTTGCCAGTCCTGAAAAAAGTGTCAACCACGGTTTCATGAGATAAAGATTTTAGGTAGAAGCAAAGATACTAGGACAAAGGGGGACTACCAGAGGCATTCCATATAAGGAAGAGAGGTGTATATTGTGTTAGCGATACGTCTGTGAATCTATACAAATCGCAGATGGCATATCTTGAACGGTCCCTGTCATAAATTCCGAACCCGTAATTTGGGCATGTTGGTGACGTCCTGTTGGTAACGGCCTGATGGTAACGGCCTGTTGGTGACGGCCTGTTGGTGACTGTTTTATCGGTGTTCGGCAGATGCTAGGCATACTTTGTTATTAGCTCTATGTCACGGATCGTGCTTGCAGGCATCGAGTTGTTAGTGTAAGGACTAATAAGGGATGCTAAGCCTAATGGCATACCAACAGTTCACAATGACAGCTTTCATAACTCAAAATGTGTGCTGCACATTGTAATGTTAACTTTGCTTTTTCAATTATTGCATTGCAAGCTGTTGCAAAAAGGCAGCACCTACTACTAAAAAGCCTTCCTAGTTGGCCAAAAGGGGAAATAGTGCCCTATTCATATACTGACGACCAGTGTTAAGGAAAACAAAAGCTTTATTGTGACCTATAGCTACCAGAAAGATATCTATTTACAAAAATAACAAACACACAAACAAGGCATACGATAGATAAAAAAAACTATTCATGAGGTAGGTGCTCCTGTCCTCCTCTGCACATCTCCCAACTTCTGGGAATGGTGCTTGCGGACTGCTTTTAGCTTCTTCTTTGCAAGCTCCTTGGGCACATCTCTCATGTAGATATGGAAAAGAGCTGCACAACAGAAAAAAAAAGCATATACCGGATTGGAATGTAAATGGACGCATGTGATAAAGGCGAGCCTTAAATACGAGTGAAATTCGGAATTAGCGCTCTCAAAGAGAAGTGAAGCAGCAAAGATAAAAAGAAACAAATTTCCACCATTAAATGCAAAACTTTAATGAAATGTACGTCTGAGATAACCGTGTAGCACCAGTTCAGGCAGCTCAACTGAAACTCGGTGCTGACTATGCCCAAAACAAACGGTCAAGTGCATGCAAGCCTCATCATTTGCTTGCTATGGCATTGCCGCGAAATTGTAGCCAGCTGCATGCTGCTCGTACCACCAGCCACAGACAGTGCAAAAAAGTTTCCATGCAGTGAATTGCGGCAAAGTGCTGCTATCAGTCTGCGCCATTAAGTCATTTTCTAAACAAAAAAGTTATATATATTACACATACACAATTTACAAATATTGGATTTACAAATACAAAATTTGGCCGCGCACTGTGGCCGAGTTTCTCAGCGAGGCGGCCACCATGGAGAAGACTACAGCAACGAGCCCGCCAATACAATCGTGACGTCAACGCCTTCGGGCCAGACACCTGTTGTATGCATCTCGGAAGCGCCCCGGACGACTTACGCGAACTCATCCGTTCCGTCGTCCGGGAGGAACTCCAAGCCATTCGGACGCCTTCTAACATGCCATCCTTCGCGTCGCTGACTGACGTCGTCCGCGACGAGGTGCGCCTCGCAGCCCAACAACAAGCATCCGAGGTACCCCTCCAGCTTGACGCAAGACCCACGTACGCGTCTGTACTCCGTCAAGCTCCGACGTCGGGCTACACCATAAATGCCGCGGCTCCATCAGTGCGGCCACCGGGTCCCCCTCGTGACCCCGCTCTGCCAGCCTACGAGCGGACGCGTAAGAGTCAAGTGTGGCGGGCTCCAGACCGTCCGCCCCTCTGTTATCATTGTGGCGAGGCGGGTCACCTCTATAGGGCGTGCCCGTACCGCCGCGTGGGCCTGCGGGGTTTCGCCCCGGACGACCCCTGCCCTCGCAATGGCGAAAGGCCACTTGAGATAGCCTCTCACCTATTGGAGCGGCAGAATCTCGTCACATCCGGTCGCCGCGGGTCTCGATCACCGTCCCCAATGCGCTACCGTTCTCCAAGTCCCCGCGGAGCGCAAAGCTATTCCGGACGCCGTTCGCCCAGCCCACGCGGGGAAAACTAATGCCGGCGGCCTCCGGAGGCAAGGCCGCTGCTGTAGGGAAATGTGAAGATCCTCCGCCACCATCACGCCGATACGCCATTTCGCCGGGGGCAGGTAGCGACAGCATCCGACACGCTACCTCCGATTTGTACGTAACAATTGATGGAGTCGACGTCTCCGCCTTACTCGACACCGGTGCCGATTACTCCGTAATGAGCCGTGCCCTCGCCCAAGAATTAAAGAAAGTTTTGACGCGATGGTCTGGGCCGAGCATTCGTACTGCTGGGAGTCACCTGATTACCCCTGCTGGCAAGTGTACTGCAAGGGTCGGCATCCGTGGTTTTCTGTACGTCTGTGAATTCGTGGTACTGTCCGAGTGTTCGAGGGACTTGATCCTGGGCCTCGACTTTCTGCAGACGAACGGCGCTGTCATTGATCTGAACGAAGGCCGGATCACGTTCTCGACGAAACAGGCCGTGGCGCATACCGACAGAGATCCGGGAATCAACGCTCTGCGTATAGTCGACGATGACGTGATGGTGCCACCACGGTCTAGCGTCCTGGTTCTCGTGAGACATGACTTGTTCCACGATTACGAGGGTATCGCGGATAGCCACCTCCCGCTGCTGCTCGCGAAGGGAATAGCCGTCGCTCGAGGCCTCGTCCAGTTGCATAACGGTTGTACTTGTGTCCTACTCACGAACTTCGCCAACGAGGTTCAGCACCTCGCCAGGGACACGGCTGTTGCCTTACTTCACGAAGTTACTGTGTTGCCTGATTTATGCGCCGTCGGGGCCAGCCCTCAAGACGAGGCCGCACCATGCCACGCCCTGCAGACCGTGAAAATCAACCCGGACTTGGCACCTGAGCAGAAGAATCTTCTGTCTGCTCTTCTAGCAGATTTTGCAGATTGCTTCGCCACCAGCTCCAGGGTCGGTCGTACACCTGTCGCCAAGCATCGCATCATCACAGACGAGGCCACGCCGCCTGTATGCCAGCGCCCATACCGTGTTTCTCCTAAGGAACGCGAAGCCATTAAAACGCAAGTCGATGAAATGCTTGCAGACGATGTTATTCAGCCGTCAACAAGCCCATGGGCGTCGCCCGTGGTCCTCGTCAAAAAGAAAGACGGCACCTTGAGATTCTGTGTTGATTACCGGAAACTAAACAACGTGACCAAAAAGGACGTTTATCCGCTTCCCAGGATTGACGATGCCCTCGACCGATTACGTGACGCCAGGTTCTTCTCCTCATTAGATCTCAAAAGCGGATACTGGCAGATAGAGGTGGACCAGAGAGACCGAGAGAAGACGGCTTTCGTGACTCCAGACGGTTTATACGAGTTCAAGGTGCTCCCGTTTGGTCTTTGCTCGGCGCCGGCCACGTTCCAGCGTATGATGGACACCGTTTTATCCGGTCTGAAGTGGCAGTCTTGCTTGGTGTACTTGGACGACGTCGTCATTTTCTCGCCTACCTTCGATCAACACTTGGACCGGCTGCGCATCGTGCTTCGAGCCCTGAAATGCGCGCAACTAACGATCAAGCCCGAGAAATGTCATTTTGGTTTCACGGAACTTCGCTTCCTTGGCCATGTTGTCAGCGCACAAGGCGTTCTCCCGGACCCCGACAAGACTGCTGCCGTCTCCAGTTTTCCGCGCCCAACCGACAAGAAGGCACTTCGACGTTTTCTGGGCCTCTGTTCTTACTACCGACGCTTTGTGCCCGATTTCTCCAGAATAGCTGACCCGTTGACAGCACTGACTAGAGACGAAATACCCTTTCTGTGGGGAAGCGACCAAGAAGAAGCTTTTCAGGAGCTCCGCAACCGCCTACACAGCCCCCCGATACTCGCCCATTTCGATGAAGACGCCGCCACCGACATACACACCGATGCCAGCAATGTTGGCCTTGGGGCGGTACTTATCCAGTGGCAGGACGGCGTGGAACGCGTTATCGCTTACGCGAGCCGAACACTTTCGCGATCGGAGGCGAACTATTCGACGACAGAGAAAGAATGCCTTGCGGTGATCTGGGCCATCAGCAAGTTTCGTCCATACCTGTACGGACGACCCTTCCGTGTTGTCAGCGACCATCACTCGTTATGCTGGCTGGCAAGCCTTAAAGATCCGTCCGGCCGGTTGGCTAGGTGGAGCCTCCGTTTGCAAGAGTACGACGTGACTGTCGTTTACAAGTCGGGCCGGCAGCACCAAGATGCGGATTGCTTATCACGCGCGCCCGTGGACCACGCTCCGCAAGAAATCACCGAAGATCTTCCTTTCATTTGTGCTCTTAGCCCATCCCATGTGGCTCAGCTTCAACGAACGGACCCGGAGCTAGCGCCGCTCATCGAGCACCTGGAAGGTCACAGTGGTCGGGTTCCGCGTGTTTTTCGTCGTGGCCTGCAATCCTTCACCATGCGAAATGGCGTTCTCTACAAGCGCAACTTTGGAAAGTCCACCGAAACATTTTTACTCGTGGTGCCCACCCAGTTACGACCTGACATCTTGAGCGCTTGTCACGACGAGCCGTCCGCCGGCCACTTGGGAGTCAGTCGCACGCTGTCAAGGATTCGGGAGAAGTACTATTGGCCCAAATTACTTCCATCAGTGCAGACCTACGTGCGAACCTGCCGCGACTGCCAACGCCGGAAGTCTCCACCCATGAAACCAGCCGGATTTCTTCAGCCAATAGCGCCACCGAAGATCCCTTTTCAACAAGTTGGAATGGATCTCCTTGGCCCCTTCCCGAAGTCATCCACTGGAAAACGGTGGATCGCTGTTGCGACGGACTACTTGACACGTTATGCTGAGACCACGTCGCTTGCGAGCGGAACTGCTGCCGAAGTAGCCGAGTTTTTTGTCCACAGCATCGTCCTGCGTCATGGCGCCCCTGCGGTCATTATTACTGACCGTGGGGCAGCTTTCACAGCCCGCCTAACCCAGGCTGTGCTGAAACTGACGCACACCAGCCATAGACGTGCGACGGCGTACCACCCGCAGACCAATGGCTTGGTGGAACGGCTCAACAGAACTCTGGCCGACATGCTTTCCATGTACGTGGATATAGAGCATAAAACCTGGGACCAAATTCTGCCATACGCTACATTCGCTTACAATACGGCACTGCAGGAGACAACGCGGCTCACTCCCTTCCAGCTTGTCTTCGGCCGTCGAGTTACTACTACGCTGGATGCTATGCTGCCTGTTGACCCCCACTGCGAGAGTGATCCTGACCTCGACATCGCCACTTTTGTGCAGCGTGCGGAAGAAGCGCGGCAACTGGCAAGGCAGCGCATACACCGTCAACAGCAACTAGACGCTGGCCGCTACAACCAGGGACGGCGCTTCGTTGCCTACGAGCCAGGCGACTATGTGTGGATTTGGACGCCCGTTCGTCACCGCGGGCTGTCTGAAAAATTACTCCGTCGATACTTCGGTCCATACCGTGTCCTCCGCCGCATTAGCGACGTCACCTACGAAGTTCAACCCGCCACCCAAGCCAGCTCATCCCACAGACGCAAGCTTACCGACGTTGTGCACGTCGCTCGTATGAAGCCGTACCACGACCGACCACCCGATTGAACTTGAGGCTGACCGCTGTGCCTTGTTCTATGTTGTGATCCTCGTGCCTCACCCTAGCACGCTCGCTTTCTGCTCGTCACTCTAGCGCACGATGGCCGCATCGGGGCGATGCTGCAGGGGAGGGAGCAATGACACAGGTGATAGAAGAGGAGGACGAAGGGAACTCAGGCGATAGAAGCAGAGGACGAAGAAAATCTTCTTCCTGCTCGTGCTCGCTCTACCGGCTGTGTAGCTCCTTGGTCCCCGAGTGTTTTTGGTGTACTATTCGTTACAATATGTACTGAAATGCTGCTACTGGGGCTCGGCTGCTCAGGTGTGCAATGTTAGAATGACGCTTTGACAATGCCAACTGCAGCCACCCCCTAGTCTCATCACATGTAGGAGATAATGCGGCTGTGATCACAGTAATGCACGAAGACGTGTTTTTTTTTCAATGTACAGACACTCCCAGCCCCATGCCCGGATTAATTAGGGAGACTCCTAGAAACGTTCTTGCAGCAATGGGCAGGTGGCGATGTTACAAGACACAATGCTTTTTTTTCATATCTGCACAGCATTGGTTACCATGTGGCGCCAAGCAGTATAAACCATCAACCATGCCACAAAAAGTCCGCCCAATTAATTGAAATATTTAGTCAAGCCCACTTATAATGGCCGCAGTTACAATGGACGCTCGCTCATTACAAATGAGGGTGGAGCTACCATCAAAACGTGTTACAGCAATGGTACTGCGTCTCAGATACAGCGAACAGCCATGACCACACAACTCGGTTAGAGCGAACAAAGAGGCACTGTGAACTCGGCTCCGCGATCGAAAAACATGACCTTCCCACCAGTGTGGTGACCGAAAAGCGTTTTCCAGTTTCCGCAGATACTTACGCACCCTCTGCCAAAACAAGATGGCGATGCCAAAAAAACAACATTAATGCTGGCATTATAAATGCTGGGCAAGCGTGCACCAATGGTTCACAACGTCAACTGATGCATGTACGTGTACCGGCTTGTTCAGAGTCGAAGCAGAGGCATGATGGGCATGAGACCAGTGCAACTTTGAAAGCGAAACTACTGCAAGCCGTCGCTGATCAACCACTGGCAGCGATCTCAGATCTTTGAATCGATACTCATGTGGTATACATTGCTGGTGCGTTTGGCTGTCCAATCGGTTCTCCAACTCCTGCGCTGCAGTGTTGTGGAGGCCATGTTCATACAACAGGCAGTGCAATTGATACATTTTGTGCACACGCATCAATTGCATCAGCTTCGTTGCTGCATCCTTAAAACTTGGTCAAAGATTGGAGAATGCATAGGGCGACCTGCCACCAGTTGCTGTGAGCCCTCATTTCATAATCATTAATATCACGCACATAAAGCAGGTCATTGGCAGAAAGGATCTCAGCGAGAGCCACATGAAAACTGGAGATCTTTGAAAGCGCCATGATAAGGTCTGCACGAAGAAGCACAACTTGTAGAAACTAAACGCTACTTTTGCTTGACTTTGCATTTTTGGCTGTAATAATTAAGGCAAGTACAGTTACTACAAACCTCGGATACAAAGAACACGATCTACGTGACTATCATGTAAGTGGGCTCCACTGTCAGCGCAATAAAAAGAAAGCACTGGCACCTTTCAGTGAGGACACTTTTTCCGGTGTGAACGCCGGTTTTGCTTTGATTCTGCCAAGTGATCGGCACTTGTTTGATAGCATGCCGGTCACGCTGCGCCTTTTCCTCATCTGACGTCTAGTAGACTTGGGTTGCACTAAGGCAGAACATTCAGTCTGTCGGTGCCCTCAGCAGCATCTGCCAGGCGTTGTGCTCCATCCAGACACCACTGCCAGCGTAGACCTGCAGCAAACATGGAGAATTTCACATGTGCACACTGAAAGGAGTGACTCACAAGATTTTAAATAAAAGTTCATGATTTTAATAATAAAAAAACAGAAACACAGAAATGTAGGCATGAATGCATTCTTATGCAGCCAGCAGTGTCCAAAATCAAAAGAGGTAGACAGTCTAGAGCTAATTTTTTTATTTTTTTAAAAACGCTTGTGTGCAAAATAGCAAACGCCTTTTTTGGCTTCAGAGATGGAAAACACCAAAAGTTAAAAGAACATTCCCTGCCCCAATTCAGACAAACTTCAGAAACGAATAATATTCAGAGATTTACAACTAGGCACACTGAGACAAATCACATATTCCGTCTAAATTTTTTCAGATGCCTCCTTGCAATATAGTCCACAGTTTGACGGAATACCGTCTGCCAAGGGGCGAACATTGTAGAAATAAACATACACTCGCCAAAAGTTTCGACGAAAATTAAACGCGACGTTTCGGGGCCCGTACGGGTCCCTTGATCGCATCTTTTGGCATGTTTAAAATCAGTTGCTGGGCGAGTTGGTATTTCATGCTAACATTCACAGCGCAAGACGAACACGGACACGAGGGGAGACACCACAAAGCGCCGACTTCAACAAAAGTTTATTGCTGTGCGAGCGACTATATATGGTGTACAGCGGACATGCGTAGCAACGAAAAGGTACAATCATTCATGAGCATCTGGTAGCGGCGCCACATCGCAAGCGAACACATCATTTTCTGCACACGACAAAAAAAGAAAAAACAAAAAGCTAAAAAACCTAAAAAGCAGTACGCGCACAAGAACGTCGAAGCCATAATACTCATTCCGAAATTCGCAAGATATGACGCTCCTTATCACTTAACAGCAATGATGGAGTGCTGACACAGTGATCCCTTTTTTTGCAATCTCTGCAGCCTCAGCAATCTCCCTGGCTGTTTTGTTTATGCACTTGTGAAGGATGGTGGTTCCTCCCAAAGAAGGACCACGTTCCTTGCACTGTTGGCAATCACGGCAGTGTATGCCGAGATGACGAGATGCCCCGATGAAGCTGTTGTTATGTTCCATGAGCCTCTCGTTGAGGCACCTGCCTGTTTGGCCAATGTAGGCTCGTCCGCAGGGCAATGGAATCGAGTACACCACGTTTCTCGCGCACTTCACAAATGGCTGCCTGTGCCTAACAGCGCAGGAGTTGCTGACAGAGACGGCGGAATTCACCTTTTTGCATAGTTTAGAGAGTTTCTCAGGTGCGGAAAAGACCACATGAACTCCTGCTCTTTTTCCTATTTTTTTGAGCTGGTGGGCGATGGTGTGCATGTACGGCAATACCGTCATATTCTTTCTCCAATCTCTGTCAGCTCCGTCCTGGTTACGAACCACTTCCCTGCTCTCTTTGAGCAAGCTCTCTGCAACCGCTAACAAGAGTCTGCTTGGATAGCCAGAGCTGTTCAACCTGGTCACCTGGTTAAGGAACGCAGACTCCAGTCTATGCTTGCACGATTTCTCGAGAGCACTGCAAAAGCATGACTTAACAATCGCACGTTTCACTAGTTTTGAGTGGGCTGAACCAAAAGGAAGAACAGGTTTGTTTCCTCGCGGTTCATAAGCCCAGCACACATGGTTAGCAGAAAAATAAATACCCAAGTCAAGAAATCTGATGAATCTGTTCACAGCCAGTTCATGCGTCAAGATTAGTGGTTGAAGGCATTCAGAAAACAAAGACAGAACACTAGACAAGTTTGCCTGATTGGACATATCTTCTGTGCCGGTGAAAACGAGAAAATCATCCACATATCTGAAGATGCCAACAACACTGGACCCTTCACTTCTACGCTTCAATTCTCGGTCCCGCTCCGCTAGAAAAATGTCGCTCAAAACCGGAGCAACGCAGGAGCCAATGCATATTTCGTTTTTTTGAGTGACGATGGTGCCTTCCCAAACTGCGAATGTTGACTTAAGGTAAGTTGAAAGCAATTCCAGGAAATTATCGACAGATAAACCACTACTGTTTTGAAACGGAATCACCCCATGTCTGTCTATGCAGTTCCTTACACTGGTCAGTAGGCTATCCTGCGGGATCGAATAATAAAGGTCTTTAATGTCGACTGAGAAAGCCGACAGGTTCGCCTTGGGCATGTCCTTAAGAAATCGGATCACCTCGTCAGAGTTCTTCACCTTGAAAGGGTCGTCAACGGTAAGAGAATTTAAATTTTGCTGCAGAAACCTTGCAAGCGACTTCTGTCAAGTTCCATTTTCAGAGATAATTACCCGCAGAGGGCAGTCCACTTTATGAGTTTTTTCAGCAAAGAAAAGGTCCAAGCTTACCTTTTCCGCCTTGTCTATGGATTTAACAAGCTTATCCAAATTCATGGAGCTGCATAACCTTTTTGCCGCACTCTTTACACGCTCTAGACGTACGTCATTTCTTGTATCGAACACCGAGTACACAGCTTCCTCTGCTTTCGCTTTATACATGACCTCCGAAAGCACCACAAAGCCCCCTTCCTTGTCGGTGGTAAGGAGTGCTAAGGAATTATCCCGCAAATAAGAGACAGTTCTCTGGATGGGCAATCTATGAGGCTGGATTTTACACCGAGATATAACATCTACACCCTCCGAGAGGCATCTCCCAAAACCTCCTTGCAATATTTTGCAATTTACTCGTTACTAAGGTTAGACAGAGTAACCTCCACATGATCAAAAATTATTTGTATATTGAGAATTTTTTACTGACAGAAATAACTGCAGTTCCATTATTTCGTCATCAGGCAATGAAGTACAAAAATGTCACTCAGAAGAACGGAAAGCTGGGTAAGTTGGTTTGTGTTATTTATTGTAAACAGCTGGAAAAAGACGAACATAAGAGATGCACAACACAAATGCTGACTTTCAACCAGTGGTTTTTTAAACACACGTATATTTATACTTTTTCCAGATGCGCCCAAAACAAAAACGGAAAGCAACACTGCCTCATTCCTGATTCATAACCTGCTTTTCAGAACATGCCCTCTCCAGGAATGCAGTTTCGCAGATAACCAGTGATAATGAAGGTTTGCTAACGCATGCAGAGCCCCTCTTATCAATGTGATATGTTCCCTTACTAACTCCCTTACTTTGGCGAAAACATCTTCGACGAAAGCCCATCTGGTTGGGTTCTTGAGATAGTTGAGAGAAAACTGACGCCAACCAATATTTTTAACTATACCCAACGTTTCGGGACCAACTCGGTCTCTTCTTCAGGGGTGGCTAAAGTGTGCCAGCAGCAGCGGGTTGCCGCCTTCGCTCTCCCTTTGTTAGCACGTGGCGCAGTCCACTAACGTACGTGGAGGGGAGCGTTCCTGGAATCCTATTCATCGCCGCCTGTGTGAGCCGGATGTTCCATGACTCAAAATGTCGCCTCTTGAACACATTTGGCTCCACGGCCAAGACGCTCACCTCCTGGAAGGCTATCCGGTGGCCGGCGCGCTCGCAGTCTTCGGCGAGGGTGTTGGATTCTGAATTCATTAGCCGGATGTCATTTTTGTGCTGCCTTATTCTTTGGTGGAGGTTTGGTGGAGGTTTTTTGTATCGCCGATACATGAAGCCGGGCACTTTGAGCATGGGATTTTGTAAACGACACCTGGTTGTTTTTCTCTGGGAACACGGTCTTTGGGTCGTGGTAAGAAGTGGCTTATTGTCGAATCAGGTTTGTGAGCCATGTAGATTCCATTTTTCCCAGAATGCGTGCAAGTGCTTCGCTGGCTCTCCTCACATATGGAAGCAGTTTTCTCTCAACTAACTCCCTTACTGTTCTGTTACTATGACGAACTCCCTTACTGTTTGATCCTATGCTTGTAATGACTGTCGTCTATAAAGCAATGGGGGCCACGTGTGTTCCATCAAAATTCGACCGCCGCGTCCGGGATCGAACCTGCGTCTTTCGGGTCAGCAGCCAAGCGCCATACCCAATGAGCCACCGCGGCGGCCTAATGAAAAAGAAATGCAACTCAGGACAGGACAGCAAGCTATGGGAAGGAACAGGTGTAACATTAAAAGGAGACAGGAAGAGAGTGGAGTGGGGGAAGGAACAAATTATAGTTAATTGTACCATAGCTAAAATTAGGTATACAAGATATGGAGCGTGCACAGGGCATGTTACTGATTACAACAAAATGTAATGTAGCATATGCAGCGGGAGTCTGGGGCATAGCAAACGGACGGTGGGAGGATGAGATTAGGAAGCTTGAGGGGATAAAGTGCGCTCAGGTGGCACAGGACAAGGTTAACAAGAGCTCACTGGACAAAGCCTTTGTCCTGCAGTGAGTGAATACTTAGGCTGATGTGACAACAAAAATAAAACACGGCATGCATCACGAGAAGGATTGCTCACAAAACTCGTCTAGCCCACTGCCACTCGCCCCATTGATGGATGGCATTGCTGAAGGCAGTGCTGGGGCATTGCTGTGGGCATTGCTGGGGACAGTGCTGTGAGAGCGGGAAATTTAGGATGCACTCTTCCACTTCATAAAGCATGTTAAGGAAGGACTGCTAAAAAGCAGATGGCTTCAAGCACTACAGCTATGCACAGCATGACACCTCCATGCAATTTCGCCAAGAAGCTTGCCGAAGCTTAAAAGCATCGTCACTGACTTAAGCACTACTGTTAACATCAAATTCAAAGTATGCATCATAAGCAAATGTGCTCACCACGACGGTCTAGGAAGCTGTTACTGGACCGAGTGCTTGAGGAAGCACTTGCTAAGAGATCTGCAACACACAAAATTTCCATGTCAAATGCTTTAGCTACCAAATAAGGAGTCACATATTTAGAATTGTCTCTACTGCACCAAGATATGATGGTAAAATAAACATTCTAGAAAAAATAGAGGAGGAAATGAGAACGAAACCAAGAATGAGAAGTCATGTAAAATTGTCCTTCTAGAGAAACTTGCATCGGCACAATTTTGGCTTGCCATGCACGTTTGTTGCCATTAAAAGAACCAGAAAAAAAAACTTATGCAGCGAAGCAGAAATTAAACACTCCAAGCAACTCCAAGAGCATTATCTTTCCTACTGTCCACATCCCACGAACCACTGCAATATATCTGTGCCCAGTCTGCTGACACTTGCTAGTGTTATTGCAATTTAAGTTTATTGGATGCCTGCTCTTGGAAAATTATTTCTTGCAGCTCTGCCTCGCAACCCAGTAGCATGGTATTGTTACCGGAGAATAGAGCACTGCATGTCCCTTCATACCTCAACTCATTTCAGGTGAATAAATTATTGGTCTCTTCGATTTGGCTGCACTGGCTGCACTAGTTCCGAAAAGTTCCGGCACCGTGCAACGAGCGCGCATGACCAGTTCCAGTAGTTCACAACACTAGCGCCGCACGGTCGCTGTCAAAACGAATAGGCAAGTTCACAAAGTGCAGGCCTTGTCGTCTGCAGTGCGTCGCAGCGTCGCTCGCTCCGCCTGTGTATCGCCGGCTCCATTGGCTTTGTGTTCAATGCTCCGCTGTCTTCGTGCTGCTATTTTTCTTGTGTGGTGCATCGAACTTTACGTTCTTCTATAATGGCTGCCTGCTTACAAGCGGCTATGGAGCTGCTAGAGTCCGACAGTGACGAAGAATTCGACGAAATGTGCATTTTAGTTGCACGTGTTGTCGCGAGAAACGGTCGCCACCGTGTACCTGGCTACTGCGAGACTGTCGTGGGAACGTACATCGAGGTGGAGTTCAAGAGGCTGTTCCGGCTGTCTAGGAGGACTTTCGACGAGCTGAGCTCTCGCTTCATGGCATCCGCTTTCTTCCCGGATGCCGTACAAGGAAGGCGGCAGACTTCGGCAGAAAAAACATGCCTGATAGCTTTAGTGTACATAGGCTCCCAGAGCTCGATGTACTCTATTGCCGACAAGTCTGACGTGACGGAGTCGTCGGTGCATGTCTGTCAACCGAGTCGTCAAGTTTTTGCACGCCATCAGAGATCAAGTAATCTGCTGGCCCAGCAGCGCAGAGATGGTCCACGTGAAAGCTAGCTTCCTTGCGAAGAGTGGTGGCAAGAGGCCACGGAACACTATCGGGTGCATCGATGGATATCATGTGGAGATCATTAAGCCGGATCAGTCTGCACATTCCTACTATAACCGGAAGAAGTTTCCGTCAATTGTCCTCCAGGGAATCTGCAACAATAAGAACAAATTCACGCATGTTTTCATCGGTTTTCCTGGGTCTGCACACGATGCGCGTGTGCTGAGGGAAAGCTCGTTTTTTCAGATCGCTGCCACAATGTGCGATGGCAGGTATCTTCTGGGGGACTACGCCTATCCACTAATGCCGTGTCTCATGACCCCTTTCAGGGACAACCAGAACAGTTTTCCTTCGAGTAAAAGGAGCTTCAACACAAGGCACAGCCAACAAAGGGTGACAATAGCTATTAACGACACTGAGATATTACCCTCTCTTCCCAATTTTGATATATTCCGAACCGATCGTAACGACCGGAGGGGTGGGGGGGTCCTCATTGCCACTGATCGCAACTTACGTTGTTTACGTCTAAACATTTCAAGCCCATTAGAAATGATCTGGCTCTCATGTGATACATGTTACCCACGTGTTTTGATTGGAATCTGCTATCGCCCTCCGAACCATGATTCCTCTTTTAATTTTTTGCTGCATGACGCCCTGAACAGACTAACAACCCTCTATTCCAATACACCTATCTTATTGTTCGGCGATTTCAACTTCCCATTTATCACTTGGTCCGATCTTGCTTCTACGCTTTCAAATACTAACCCTCCAAGTGAGTTCGTCCACACTTGCCTTACCTTCGGCTTAGATCAAATAATTGACCGTCCAACCAGAATAACACACCATTCCGCTAATATTCTCGATCTTATACTGACGTCACAACCTGATAGCTTCTCTCCGATAACTTATCTTGAAGGACTTAGCGATCACTTGGCCATTCATGCCACATTCTCTTGTCATTTTCAAAACAGCAAAAGGATAAAGAAAACGCTTACCCTTTATGATAAAGGTGACTACATCAGTCTTGACCGTGACCTCGCTACTTTTCTTAACACCTTTACATCTGGTTTTTCGTTTCGCTCCATCGAATCTAACTGGTTACTTTTTAAGTCCGAAATGCAACGCCTAATAAGCATACATGTTCCGACTATCACCATAAAAGAACGACCTGGTTCCCCATGGTATAATAAAACACTTAAAAGACTAAACAACAAAAAGAAGCGACTCTTTCGTGCAGCTAAAGTGACAGACACGGATCTCGCCTGGAATAAATATTACACTGCCGCTGCTAACTATGACACTCAGGTAGCCAGAACTAAAATTAACTTCTCTAGCACATTACTTAACATGCTGCATGATAACCCAAAGCGCTTCTGGAAAACTATTAGCCCCTCTACTTCTAGCATAATTCACCTGGCAGATCATTCTGGAGTTCCCGTTTCCGAATCAGATGTTCCCAATATCTTAAATGAGACATTTTGCTCTGTATTTACTCACGAACCGCTTAATAACCTCCCTGAAGCCCCCTGTTTTATCCATGCACCAATGGATACCATTATCTTTGAGCCGCGCGGCATTGCCAAGATCATTGACGCTTTAAAAAATTCTTCAACTGCCGGTGTTGACGGCATCAACGCTAAAATTTAAAAAAACACTAAGGAACATTGTAGTGTCATGTTATCTCTCCTCTTTCAGCAGTCATTTTCTTCGTGCTCATTACCTCGTAACTGGCGGATTGGGAAGGTCATTCCAGTCTTCAAGAAAGGTAACCGATCCTCACCACGTAACTATAGGCCAATCTCATTAACCAGTGTTTGTTGTAAAATTATGGAACATATAATATATTCACACACTGCCCAGTTTTTGTCATCGCACAACTTTTTTCATCCTAATCAGCATGGTTTCCGTAAAGGTCGTTCCTGCGAAACGCAACTTACTCTCTTTCTTCATGATATACATGCATGCCTCGATCGTAACATTCTTACTGATGCCATATTCCTAGATTTTGAAAAGGCATTTGACAAAGTCCCTCACGCGCGCCTAATTCTTAAGCTATCACGACTAAACCTGCATTCCTTAGTTCTGGGCTGGATTCGGGCTTTCCTAACTGATCGCTATCAATTCGTTCATGCTAACTCTCACTCATCTCTCTCCCCTGTCTTGTCTGGCCTTCCCCAGGGTACTGTTTTAGGCCCTCTTCTATTTCTTATTTACATAAATGATTTACCCCTTAACATAATGTCTAACGTCCGCCTATTTGCAGATGATTGTGTTATCTACCGCCCAATAAATAATCCATCTGACATCACCACCCTTCAAGAAGATCTTGTACGCGTCGAAGAATAGTGCAGTACATGGCTAATGTCGCTTAATAGTACTAAAACGTCCCTTCTTTCTTTTCATCGCCGGCGAAACCACCAAGGTACCACTTATACTATTAACAATATTCCTGTTGCGTCAGTTGACTCGTACAAGTACCTTGGTATCCATTTAAGTAAATATTTAACCTGGTCTCTACACATTCACAACGTCACTAATTCAGCTAATCAAATTCTAGGGTATTTACGTCGTAACCTTTCCTTAGCCCCCTGTTCCATAAAACTTCTTTCTTACTTAACATTTGTACGTTCTAAACTAGAGTTCGCATCTGCCGCGTATGATCCCCACTATGCTAACCTTATCACCACGCTCGAAGCGGTCCAGAACCGCGCTGTCAGATTCATTTGCTCGGACTACTCTTATCACACTAGCGTATCAGCACTAAAATCGCAGCTCCATCTTTCTACTCTGGCCTGTCACCGTAAAATCGCCCGTCTTTCTTTATATCATAAATTTTATCACACTTTCCACCACGAACCTCCCCCTGTCGCACGCGCCCATCGGATTTCTCGTCACAGTCATCCTAATGCCGTCTACCCTGAACAAGCCCGCACCGAAACATATCATCAATCTTTTTTCCTTAGAACAGCCAAAGACTGGAATGACCTTCCGTCCGAAGTGGCAACCACCATCAATCCCGTTCGCTTCAAATCCGCCATCGAAGACCATCTGTATTCATCCATTTAAAACCCTTTTGTTTGCCCGCCCCTCATGTAATGTCCTTTTTGGACCCTTGAGGAAATAAATAAATAAATAAATAAAAAAACACCTTCGGGCTTTTGAAGCAACGCTTCCGAAGGTTATACTTCGTTGATGCCAAGAGTGTGTTACAGTGCTGCTATATTACCATGGCAGCCTGTGTCCTGCATAACATCTGTAATGAAGAAAGAGATTTTTTCGACGAGTTGATGTGTTTGCCACCTCACGATGATGTAGGAAATGGAGAGTCAAGGGGAAGTGCTGATCCTGATTTGTTGGCCTACAGCGAGTCTCTAAGGGAGTACATTGCCAAGCACCAGTGCTAAAGTTTTTTTTTGCAGCAAGATACATGTTTGTGTTGTTAGTGCTATGTTGTGACATCCAAATGCGTATGGTGCTGTCATGTATGAAGCCTAGTGCTGCTCTTGTAGAAGTGATTAATAAATGTGCAAATGCATTTTGATTATTTAATAGAACCATTCAGTCTGCTAAAAGCAGTACACCTTACAAACACAAGTAATGGAAACAGTTTTTGAAGTGCAAGTTTCTTCTTATTTATTGCGCATCACTTCAATGAGAAGGTCGAACTTGGCCATGCGGTCTTCATGGCGCTTTGCCCTTGCAGCCTCCGTCTTATTGAATGCCTCCACAAGGGCACTCTGGGATGTCCTTCGCCTCTTTCTGTTGGGTGCCCTGTGGGCCGGCACCGCCTGCATGGGCTCCTCCACGTCCCCAACCGAATCCATGTCGTCTGAGGTCGTGCTTTATGCACATCAATACATGCATTACATCACTTGCTGTGGTCTTTGCACAAAGTACTAAAAAGCCATCAGTGCAAACTTACAAAGAGGACACAAGAATGGACTCGTACGACATGCAGTGCTTCATTTGTTGCTGTTGCTGCTTGGGAGAAAAAAAAATTCCTTAGGTGGTGCATATTATTTCAACTTGGTAGTCAGCACCATCCCATGTCATGTGTGTTCCTTCTCATGCCCTCACTAAATCTGTACTGCCTCTTGAATTGTAAGCCAGCCCACTCAAACAAATGCATTAGTATATTATCACTTACTCTGAGCTGCCTGCAGCGACCCCAGTCTCGAGGGGCACAGACGGCAGTATGTGGTGTTCCTTCTCTAACACCTTGGCCAGCTCCCACGTGACAGATTTCATAAGAACCATTCAGTAAGTCAGCCAAAGATGTATAGCAAAGGGCACTTACTCCTAAAACTCGCAGGGAACGCGGTGGTGCCCCGAGGTGTTAATTTTGGCTTTCGCCCTCTTGTAGGCGCGTTCCAGTGACTTCCACTTATTTTCAATTTGTAGGCCTGTGAGGGTGTCTCCAAACTCGCTATTGACGAGGTCTGCCAGCTTCAGCCACAAGAGCTTTTTGTCCTGTAGAATAAAATTACAAGGCATAGCTAAAACATACACATAATGCTGCAGCTATGGATTAAACACAATTGACGCAGAGATAGGAGCAGCTGCTTCTGCCGAGGCAGAAACGGAGGCGCCTACCGCGCATGCGGTAGATTCACCTGGTACCGCAGCTGAAGGCTGGCTTTGTGTGATTTCTAAAGCCTGGAACACCAAAGTGTAGCGTTCCCTATCTGGAAAAAAATTACAGAACGAAATGTAACCGCAGAGAGGCATTTGCATAAGTAGCGAGTGTGGGAAGCGCTGGGCAACGCTCTTAACATGGCTCGATCCCGCTTGCGATTTCGGAGTAGCCAAGGCTCATGCTCTGCAACGACTTGCAGTTGCGGAGCGAACATGTGTTGGCTGAAGCTGACAAAGTTCCCTGCTGTGCGGCGGGACTGACTCCATGCCAAATACCGTAATGATTGCTCAGGAAGTCATAACGAGCTTCACCTCGCGTACGCCAAAATTGCATACATGTGTAAAAGTAAAACACACGCACCACGCAAGCCACATAACTTCACTCACCTGTAGCCTTGCAACGGTAACCATTTCCATCAGGGACATACGATCCGTCATGATTGCGGACAACAGTCATTGTTTTTGTTAAGTCACCGACGGCTACGGTCGTTGTCGTCTGCTGCGCGTTTGGCGGCACGCTTGCCATCATTCCTGCACGCGCTGCACTTGCTTCGAAGCGAGTGCAAGCCAGTCGTGAACTCGTCAGGAACTAGGCCTGCACTTTTACAAAACGAAGAGGCAAGTGCAGAGGGCGCGCGCTGCACTGGCAAAACGAAGAGGACAGTGCTGCACTCCCTGAACTCGTGCAGCTAGTGCAGCCAAATCGAAGAGACCTTATGTGACTGCCCAAAAATAAGTTTTTCCTGCACCTCTCGTTCCATAAATTTTTGCTAAGATTCCCACAAATAAGTACACTGGAATGAAAAGTTTATGGAATGTAATAATAGCCCAAAACACTCAGTCTCTGCCTGCAACTTGAATTGCATATATGCAATCGAACACTGCCCATTACATCTGTCACAATGCAAAGTAGCTTTCCAGAAACTCATGACAGCGGCTGTACATAGGGCATATATATACCAGATGGTTCAGCGAAGCTCACCACTAGTTTTTAAAAAAGGGCTTTTGAGGTAAACAGAAGCTTTCTGCGGCATAGTAATACCAGTTTTGGTGGACGTCAAAGAACAGGGGTCATGCTATCTAGAAAGTGATTTACTATATTTTACGAGTTACTTTTCTTAACTATTACCGATAGGTGCCTGATTGCAATTAGGTTCAGTAAAGTAAACGAGATGAACACATTACAAGAAAGCACACTGGCCCTTCTCTCTTTGAGGAGCAGCTTGTGTTGCCGAAGTAACATGCACGTCAAGCGATGCTGCACAGATAATTCTGCTTTCTGAAACATGAGAAAACAGGCCACATGCATACAACAACAGCATCCTAAAAAATGATGCTGAACACCACACCATCATCATCAGTTAGGACTATTTTACAGAAAACCAAAGGCCAATCCCAGGGTCTCTGTTATCTTACCCCAAGTTGCAACAAGCCACCACTACAGCATAATTCGTAGCAGACACCAAATGGAAACAGTGGTTGGAACTTGGCAGTAAGTCGTTCTTCTGTACACTTGCACTGCATATTTACTAACTCCATTACATCACCAGCAGCCGAAGCACCAAGGAAATTTAGGTATCTGGCCAGCACAAGGAACCGCACATAGACTCAGTAGGGCTACCAACAAAGAAATGTCAAAGCACTTGTCCAGTGCTCTTATTTGCTTACTATGTAAATACATGCATTGAGAAAAAATCTACCACTATCAGCGTGCTTAACACGAACGGTCGATTGCGCGTACTGCACTGATATTACAGACCCTGAGTGCTGGGCGCTGAGTCCAAGACCATGCTGCATGGTGTGTTTTCGGCAGTTGGAGAAGCTCATGATTTGCTTCCACCCTAAAGTTGTCCGAGACTCACCGGACGACGCCCAGCGGCGCTAATGTCAATGGAAGACGCGCTCAAACGTTCGTGTTAAGCTTGCTAACGATGGTACATTTTGACCACTTTGCAAAATGACCAACACAGGCAATGAAAACACGTAACCAAATAATGCACTCACCACATTCAAATATTTTTTTCGTGAGGCTCCTCTGTAAGTCTGCATTAAGCGAGCGCTGTTCTTGTTATTATTTTTGCAGTTGAAAGACTTCCTCTTTACACCCACACGTCTCCACAGCATCAGTCGCACCTATTTGTGCCATGTGTTCCTTTAGGTCAATAAGCTCTTTCTGCATGACACGCAGCTGTGCACGCAATGTAGCACAAGTTATTTTAAGATCTTCATCTGCAGGTTCCAGGTCCTGCAACAGCTATCTATTCACACAATTTTGATTTCGAATTGCAGCGACCGCGATCACAAAGGCGCAGGGCAGAGCGCAGATACCGACGCACAAAGTCGGGCCTACACCTAAGAGATGTTAGGCGCATACAGAAGAAGATTCAGCGCAGAATTCAGGCACTGCAAACACAACGCTGGAGGACATTTTGCCAGACACTTGATCTACGGAAGCCTTTGTCACGCGTTTGGAGTGTGATTCGGGGTCTTCGCACGTCCCCTCAACAGCGCTACCCGTTCAAATCCGTAGAGCTCCACCAAAGGCGCAGTGTGGTTGAGGTAGCCAAAGATTTCTGCGCAAGAATAGCCGGCCCTCCGAATCCAGGCGCAACGCTGCAGTGTAACAATGTTCCACCCTCACGGGATTCTCGGATGGGTGTACTATTCTCCATGGAAGAACTTGATGCTGCGCTGGCTTGTTGTAGGTCATCATCACCAGGGCCCGATGGTGTGGCGTACTCCGCACTTGCCAACCTTGACCAAGAAGTTCGACGGGCTCTTTTGGACACTTATAACAAATCATAGACTGCTGGCATAGTTCCCCATGATTGGAAGACCAGTCGTCTGGTTCCACTTCTTAAACCGGGGAAGTCAGCGCTCGACCTTTCATCATACCGTCCAATTGCACTAGCCAGCTGCTTCAGCAAAGTCATGGAAACAATGCTGCTCACACGCGTGGAATAGTACTTGGAGCGATATCAGATTTATGCAACCTTCATGTCTGGGTTCCGACGGGGCCGCTGTTCTATCGACAACGTGGTGACCTTGTAATGTCGGTGCAACACAGCAAAAGTTTGAAACGATTGACCGTGGCATTGTTTTTGGACATCAAGGGTGCGTACGACAATGTAACGTATCAGGCCATTTTGGACGCAATGGAAGCTGCTGAAATCGGAGGCCGCACGTTCAGCTGGATACGCAGCTATTTATCAGAGCTCGTTTTTTGTCCTGACTGCGGACGGACCAACGTCCTTACACCGAAATTCGCGCGGAGTCCCTCAGGGTGGAGGGCTGAGCACAGTTCTCTTCAACCTTGCTCTTATTGGCCTGGTCGACGTATTGCCACAATCTGCTCAGATATCTGTATATTGATACGGGAATAAAAGAAGAGGCGGAGAGCGAGCGCGAGCGGCGAGCGCGCGGCTCTAGCACGAGGGAGATAGAACGAAAAAGCTTGGCCGCCGCCGGTCGTGCTTCGCCGGCTCTCCTCCGTACTGCTGCTATATTTCTCTGGGCGGGCCCGTGGCCACCCCGTGGCATCCCACACCGTAACATTTTGGTGGCAGCGGTGGGATCATGCCGCTCACCCGCTCCCAGAGTCAAGCACCCGACGTGCCAGACGACAGGAGTCCACCACCAGCCGATAGCGCCGACGACGCGGCGGCCGGCGCCGCTAGACCTAGGCGCTCGGAGGGGCTCGGCTCTTCGCAGCAGCCGGACGCCGGTGTTGAGCGCCTCCTGGATACAGTCACCCAACGGATGGACGCATGGGAGGCCCGTCTGACTGACCAGGCTGGGGAGATGGAAGCTCTCCGGCGCGAACTCCGTCGCCTGGTGCCAGCCGAGCCGAGCACAGGTCAGGTGCCTTTGGGCGTCCCCGCCGCCGCTGTTTACGGCTCTGCCGTCGCTGGGCCTGCGGTCGTGGCCGCCAATGGCGTGCTCGGCGCGGGTGCGTCCTCGCCGCAGTGTTCGTTGGACGTTGTGGAATTACCCACATTTGACGGCACCATCTCGTGGGATGCTTACCGCATCCAGCTGGACGGTATTGCGGCGGCGAGAGGCTGGGACGAGCAAATGAAGGCATGGATGCTCGTTGCAAAACTGAGGGGCCGCGCCACCGAGCTGCTGCAGAACGTGCTGCCCGACCAGCTGGGCTCTTACACTGTTCTGGCGGGCCTCCTCGCCGACCACTATGGTGCCTCAGGTCAACCCCGTGTGCAGTACCACCGCCTGCGAGCCCGCCGTCAAGAGCCCGGGGAGACGTACCAGGACCTCGCCGCCGCCATTGAGCGCCTGGCTCTGCAGTCGCTGCCGGGAGCGCCTCAGAACGCCGTGACCCTGGTCGGCACCGAGGCGTTTGTCGACGCCATCCGACTCCCCGAGGTGCAGCGCTTGGTCCGCTCTGGCCGTCCTGATTCCGTCCGCGCCGCCATGGCGCTCGCCATCGAGGCGGAATTGACTTTGCTGGCCACGCGGGGGTCGCCACCGTCTGCCGAGCGCAGCGTCCGGGTGCAGGCTCCTCGGTCCGCAGCCCCAACTGCGGCCTCTATCCGACGCCTGCGTAACGACGTCCGCATGACCTGCTTCCGCTGCGGCCTGCGGGGACACTACGCGAGGGACTGTGCCGGCCCTCCAACGTCGGGAAACGATTTGGCGGAGCACGCCGTCCCCACACTCCTTCGTTCTCCGCGTCCCCTCCTTTCGTCGGCTCCGATTACCACTGATGCTCCTTACGTGCTCGTCGACGTCGCCCTGCTTGACCGGCACGTAAAGGCCTTGGTTGACACTGGAGCGGCTGTCAATGTACTGCACAAATCGTTTGTTGCTAACGCGCCCCACCTGCTTCTGCCAGCCGCCAAAACCCGGCTCTTAGCTTTTAACGGCACCCCTGTGGAGCAAGTCGGACGTGTCGTCGTCAACCTGACAGCACTCGGAAATACCATCTCCACCGAGTTTGTTGTCGCAGACAGCCCTATTTGGCCAGTGGTCCTCGGGTGCGGGTGGTGCCAGCAAGCCGGAGTCGTCCTTAATTTTACTAGAACCAAACCACGGGCGAGCCGAACTCTCTGTGGGCCGGGCTGGCTTAGCCGGGTTTCCAGCCTCGGTGTCGCCCTGTGGCAGTCCCTGGTGTCGGCGACCAAGCGTGCCTCAGCATCTCTGCGTGACCTCGCGACGAAGTGGCCGTGTCGAGTCAAGCCGTTCGACGTCACTACCGTGACTGTGGCGTCCGCCGTGACCCTGCCACCGGGTGCGGCAACGTGGGTGTATGCCAAGCTTGACAGTCCGGTCACAGCAGACGTGCTGTTCGAACCTATCCGGTGTTCAGCTCCAGCCCGTCAGATGACCTCCCCTCGAAGCCTTCTGCCTGTGCTCAAAGGAGAGGCCCACGTATTTATACTCAACATCAGCAGCGTACCTCTCGCGCTGACTCCCGGCACGCAATTGGGTACAGCCTCAGTTTTGGACCCCGGGTCACCAGTGGCGTCTCTGCAACCTGAAGCCCCGCCTCGCCACCCTCCAGCGCCGGCGATCCTATCATGGGAAGAATTTAACTTTGGACCCAGCCTGACCTGCGCGGAGCTCGCCTCTCTGAAGACCTTGCTGCTCGAGCATCGCAGTTGCCTTGCTCTCAGCGCCGGTGAACTTGGGTGCACTTCCTGGGCTCAACACCGGATCAACACCGAAAACCGTGGGCCCGTTCATCACCAACCTCGCCGTGTAGCGCCAGCCGAACGGAGAGTCATCCAGCAGCACGTGTGCGACATGCTTGACCAGGGAATCATTGCCCCTTCTTGTAGCCCTTGGTCCTCCCCTGTCGTCCTTGTGCGCAAGAAGGATGGAACATTCCGCTTCTGCGTTGACTATCGGAAGCTAAATGCTATTACTAATTGCGACGTGTACCCGCTGCCTCGCCTCGACGATGCGCTTGACCGCCTGAAGGGGGCCCGTTATTTTTCCACGCTAGATCTGCTCTCGGGCTACTGGCAGGTGCCTGTTCACCCCGATGATGCGGAAAAGACGGCTTTCGTGACTCCCGATGGCCTTTACCAGTTCAACCGTATGCCCTTCGGTCTCTCGAACGCTCCAGCCACCTTCCAGCGTCTCATGGACCGAGTCTTAGGCCATTTGAAGTGGACTATGGCGTTGGTCTACCTGGATGACGTAATTGTCTACGCGGCTACATTTGAAGAACACCAGAGACGCCTCAAACTCGTCCTCGAAGCCCTTACCTCTGCTGGGCTTCGCTTAAAACCAAAAAAATGTTTCTTTGGTTTCGCGGAGGTGACGTACTTGGGTCACGTTGTGAGCCGGCATGGCATCCGTCCCGACCCTGAAAAGCTAAAAGCGCTTACAGCTTACGAAGCTCCCACCACCGCCAAGGAGCTCAAAAGTTTCCTTGGATTTGCTTCGTATTTCCGTCGTTTCATTCCAGACTTTGCCAAGCGCAGCGCTCCATTGACCGCCCTGCTGAAGAAGAATGCACCGTGGAGTTGGACGCAGGCCCAACAGCTCGCGTTTCTTGACGTCAAGCACGCCCTCCTCGAACCTCCTACATTGGCCCATTACGACGAATCGGCCCCCATCGTCCTCCACACGGATGCCAGCCAAGATGGGCTCGGCGCTGTCCTCCTGCAAGAAGACGAGTCTGGGGACCACAAAGTCCTAGCTTATGCCAGCCGCCAGCTTTCCGACGTTGAGCGCCGCCGCCACTCTTCAGAACTCGAGTGTCTCGCCGTTGTCTGGGCCGTCGAGAAGTTCCGTCCCTACCTGTACGGCCGTCACTTCACCATAGTCACGGACAATAGCGCTCTCACTTGGCTGCAGTCCGCCAAACATTTGAATGCCAAGATTGCACGCTGGTCCCTGCAACTTCAAGAGTACAATTTCACAATAGTGCATCGGCGCGGCTCTGCCCATCAAGATGCCGATTTCCTTTCTCGCCACCCTTGTTCCGTGACGGCTTTGACGGACCTGAGGACTGCACAAACGCAAGATCCCGCCATTGCTGCCATAATCCACTCCCTTGGCACCGCCGCCGGCGCAGGCCTCCGCCAACTACGCCGGGTCTATCGAATGAAGGACGACCTCTTGTGTCATGTGAAGCGGCTCCGTGGTCGACCACCCGTCTGGTTGCCAGTTGTGCCGGCAACACTGCGGTCGCAAATCTTGCGCGGCTTACACGACGCTCCCACGGCTGGTCACCTTGGTCGCGGCAAGACCTATGCACGAGTGTCGGAGCGGTTTTGGTGGCCTAATATGTCCAGAGATGTCAAGGAACACGTGGCGTCCTGCCAGACATGCCAGTACAGAAAACCGTCCACAGGTGTACCCAAGCCACCCCCGCAGGCTTTTTCGCCACCAAGTTCACCTTTAGAGCTGGTTGGACTGGATCATTTGGGCCCGTTTCCGAAGACGCGTGCCGGCAACCGGTATGTTCTGGTTGCGATCGACTACTTCTCCAAGTGGGTCGAAGCACTGCCCGTTCCAGACACGTCGTCCGCTCATGCCGTCGCGTTTGTGGAACAGCATCTTGTTCTTCGGCACGGTGTTCCCCGGCGCCTCATCACGGACCGTGGGAGCTGCTTTATGTCCCATGAATTCGAGCGAGCCCTCCGCTCCTTCGGCATTGCGCATTCCACTACATCCGTCAATCATCCGCAGCGCAATGGCCTCGTGGAGCGCGTTAACCGTACCCTCACGGATATACTCGCATCCTACGTCGCTCCGTCCCACACAAACTGGGATCGTTTTGTTTCTGCTGCAGCTTTTGCAGTGAACACTGCAGCGCAAGGAACAACGCATGTGACGCCGTTCTCAGTCGTCTATGGCAGAACGCCCTCCATCCCTCTCGACGCGCAGTTGGGCCTTCCCCATCCCACTGCGTCACCAACTGAATCTGCTCAACGACTTCATTCCGCCCGCCTCGACGCCCAGCGCAACCTCCTCACGGCTCACGCGCGTGTGCAAGCGGCCAACGCGGCAGCACCACCACATCCCCCGTTCCGGCCCGGTGACTTGGTCCTCGTTCGCCGCACCATCCGTGCGACTGGCCGTGCCGCAAAGCTCTTGCCCCGATACCGCGGCCCTTACCGTGTCGTTGCCCGACTCGGCCCCGTGACATACCGCCTCGAAGACCTGCCAGAGCATCGACCATGCGGTGTGCACCACATTTTCCCAGAGCATGTTTCAAATATGAAGCGATATGTCTACGGCGCCTGCGGTGACTCCGACTTAGCTACCGGGTCCTCATCAGTGCCTTCGTCGCCTGCTGGCTCCATGCCTTCCCCACGCAATACAGTCCCATAAACGAATCGCCGCTCAATATGCATAAAACTCCCTGAAGTTAGCCTAACCGGTGTGGGACCTTCTTACCAGATACCGATGTCATGCGGGAAGGTCTATGTGGGCCATACAGGGCGGTGCATCAATGAAAGGGGAGGTGAGCACGCGCGCTCACTGAAAGACCTAAGGGGCGCACATCTTCAGCACTGCGCTGAGTGTTTTAAGTGCCTTCGAGCGGCAGAACATTTGCCGCAGGCTAGTTGCCAGTCCTGAAAAAAGTGTCAACCACGGTTTCATGAGATAAAGATTTTAGGTAGAAGCAAAGATACTAGGACAAGGGGACTACCAGAGGCATTCCATATAAGGAAGAGAGGTGTATATTGTGTTAGCGATACGTCTGTGAATCTATACAAATCGCAGATGGCATATCTTGAACGGTCCCTGTCATAAATTCCGAACCCGTAATTTGGGCATGTTGGTGACGTCCTGTTGGTAACGGCCTGATGGTAACGGCCTGTTGGTGACGGCCTGTTGGTGACTGTTTTATCGGTGTTCGGCAGATGCTAGGCATACTTTGTTATTAGCTCTATGTCACGGATCGTGCTTGCAGGCATCGAGTTGTTAGTGTAAGGACTAATAAGGGATGCTAAGCCTAATGGCATACCAACAGTTCACAATGACAGCTTTCATAACTCAAAATGTGTGCTGCACATTGTAATGTTAACTTTGCTTTTTCAATTATTGCATTGCAAGCTGTTGCAAAAAGGCAGCACCTACTACTAAAAAGCCTTCCTAGTTGGCCAAAAGGGGAAATAGTGCCCTATTCATATACTGACGACCAGTGTTAAGGAAAACAAAAGCTTTATTGTGACCTATAGCTACCAGAAAGATATCTATTTACAAAAATAACAAACACACAAACAAGGCATACGATAGATAAAAAAAAACTATTCATGAGGTAGGTGCTCCTGTCCTCCTCTGCACATCTCCCAACTTCTGGGAATGGTGCTTGCGGACTGCTTTTAGCTTCTTCTTTGCAAGCTCCTTGGGCACATCTCTCATGTAGATATGGAAAAGAGCTGCACAGCAGAAAAAAAAAGCATATACCGGATTGGAATGTAAATGGACGCATGTGATAAAGGCGAGCCTTAAATACGAGTGAAATTCGGAATTAGCGCTCTCAAAGAGAAGTGAAGCAGCAAAGATAAAAAGAAACAAATTTCCACCATTAAATGCAAAACTTTAATGAAATGTACGTCTGAGATAACCGTGTAGCACCAGTTCAGGCAGCTCAACTGAAACTCGGTGCTGACTATGCCCAAAACAAACGGTCAAGTGCATGCAAGCCTCATCATTTGCTTGCTATGGCATTGCCGCGAAATTGTAGCCAGCTGCATGCTGCTCGTACCACCAGCCACAGACAGTGCAAAAAAGTTTCCATGCAGTGAATTGCGGCAAAGTGCTGCTATCAGTCTGCGCCATTAAGTCATTTTCTAAACAAAAAAGTTATATATATTACACATACACAATTTACAAATATTGGATTTACAAATACAAAATTTGGCCGCGCACTGTGGCCGAGTTTCTCAGCGAGGCGGCCACCATGGAGAAGACTACAGCAACGAGCCCGCCAATACAATCGTGACGTCAACGCCTTCGGGCCAGACACCTGTTGTATGCATCTCGGAAGCGCCCCGGACGACTTACGCGAACTCATCCGTTCCGTCGTCCGGGAGGAACTCCAAGCCATTCGGACGCCTTCTAACATGCCATCCTTCGCGTCGCTGACTGACGTCGTCCGCGACGAGGTGCGCCTCGCAGCCCAACAACAAGCATCCGAGGTACCCCTCCAGCTTGACGCAAGACCCACGTACGCGTCTGTACTCCGTCAAGCTCCGACGTCGGGCTACACCATAAATGCCGCGGCTCCATCAGTGCGGCCACCGGGTCCCCCTCGTGACCCCGCTCTGCCAGCCTACGAGCGGACGCGTAAGAGTCAAGTGTGGCGGGCTCCAGACCGTCCGCCCCTCTGTTATCATTGTGGCGAGGCGGGTCACCTCTATAGGGCGTGCCCGTACCGCCGCGTGGGCCTGCGGGGTTTCGCCCCGGACGACCCCTGCCCTCGCAATGGCGAAAGGCCACTTGAGATAGCCTCTCACCTATTGGAGCGGCAGAATCTCGTCACATCCGGTCGCCGCGGGTCTCGATCACCGTCCCCAATGCGCTACCGTTCTCCAAGTCCCCGCGGAGCGCAAAGCTATTCCGGACGCCGTTCGCCCAGCCCACGCGGGGAAAACTAATGCCGGCGGCCTCCGGAGGCAAGGCCGCTGCTGTAGGGAAATGTGAAGATCCTCCGCCACCATCACGCCGATACGCCATTTCGCCGGGGGCAGGTAGCGACAGCATCCGACACGCTACCTCCGATTTGTACGTAACAATTGATGGAGTCGACGTCTCCGCCTTGCTCGACACCGGTGCCGATTACTCCGTAATGAGCCGTGCCCTCGCCCAAGAATTAAAGAAAGTTTTGACGCGATGGTCTGGGC
Organism: Amblyomma americanum; assembly: GCF_052857255.1. Classification (NCBI taxonomy): domain Eukaryota; kingdom Metazoa; phylum Arthropoda; class Arachnida; order Ixodida; family Ixodidae; genus Amblyomma; species Amblyomma americanum. The sequence goes on from NC_135499.1 coordinate 2,972,366, forward strand.
CGAGCATTCGTACTGCTGGGAGTCACCTGATTACCCCTGCTGGCAAGTGTACTGCAAGGGTCGGCATCCGTGGTTTTCTGTACGTCTGTGAATTCGTGGTACTGTCCGAGTGTTCGAGGGACTTGATCCTGGGCCTCGACTTTCTGCAGACGAACGGCGCTGTCATTGATCTGAACGAAGGCCGGATCACGTTCTCGACGAAACAGGCCGTGGCGCATACCGACAGAGATCCGGGAATCAACGCTCTGCGTATAGTCGACGATGACGTGATGGTGCCACCACGGTCTAGCGTCCTGGTTCTCGTGAGACATGACTTGTTCCACGATTACGAGGGTATCGCGGATAGCCACCTCCCGCTGCTGCTCGCGAAGGGAATAGCCGTCGCTCGAGGCCTCGTCCAGTTGCATAACGGTTGTACTAGTGTCCTACTCACGAACTTCGCCAACGAGGTTCAGCACCTCGCCAGGGACACGGCTGTTGCCTTACTTCACGAAGTTACTGTGTTGCCTGATTTATGCGCCGTCGGGGCCAGCCCTCAAGACGAGGCCGCACCATGCCACGCCCTGCAGACCGTGAAAATCAACCCGGACTTGGCACCTGAGCAGAAGAATCTTCTGTCTGCTCTTCTAGCAGATTTTGCAGATTGCTTCGCCACCAGCTCCAGGGTCGGTCGTACACCTGTCGCCAAGCATCGCATCATCACAGACGAGGCCACGCCGCCTGTATGCCAGCGCCCATACCGTGTTTCTCCTAAGGAACGCGAAGCCATTAAAACGCAAGTCGATGAAATGCTTGCAGACGATGTTATTCAGCCGTCAACAAGCCCATGGGCGTCGCCCGTGGTCCTCGTCAAAAAGAAAGACGGCACCTTGAGATTCTGTGTTGATTACCGGAAACTAAACAACGTGACCAAAAAGGACGTTTATCCGCTTCCCAGGATTGACGATGCCCTCGACCGATTACGTGACGCCAGGTTCTTCTCCTCATTAGATCTCAAAAGCGGATACTGGCAGATAGAGGTGGACCAGAGAGACCGAGAGAAGACGGCTTTCGTGACTCCAGACGGTTTATACGAGTTCAAGGTGCTCCCGTTTGGTCTTTGCTCGGCGCCGGCCACGTTCCAGCGTATGATGGACACCGTTTTATCCGGTCTGAAGTGGCAGTCTTGCTTGGTGTACTTGGACGACGTCGTCATTTTCTCGCCTACCTTCGATCAACACTTGGACCGGCTGCGCATCGTGCTTCGAGCCCTGAAATGCGCGCAACTAACGATCAAGCCCGAGAAATGTCATTTTGGTTTCACGGAACTTCGCTTCCTTGGCCATGTTGTCAGCGCACAAGGCGTTCTCCCGGACCCCGACAAGACTGCTGCCGTCTCCAGTTTTCCGCGCCCAACCGACAAGAAGGCACTTCGACGTTTTCTGGGCCTCTGTTCTTACTACCGACGCTTTGTGCCCGATTTCTCCAGAATAGCTGACCCGTTGACAGCACTGACTAGAGACGAAATACCCTTTCTGTGGGGAAGCGACCAAGAAGAAGCTTTTCAGGAGCTCCGCAACCGCCTACACAGCCCCCCGATACTCGCCCATTTCGATGAAGACGCCGCCACCGACATACACACCGATGCCAGCAATGTTGGCCTTGGGGCGGTACTTATCCAGTGGCAGGACGGCGTGGAACGCGTTATCGCTTACGCGAGCCGAACACTTTCGCGATCGGAGGCGAACTATTCGACGACAGAGAAAGAATGCCTTGCGGTGATCTGGGCCATCAGCAAGTTTCGTCCATACCTGTACGGACGACCCTTCCGTGTTGTCAGCGACCATCACTCGTTATGCTGGCTGGCAAGCCTTAAAGATCCGTCCGGCCGGTTGGCTAGGTGGAGCCTCCGTTTGCAAGAGTACGACGTGACTGTCGTTTACAAGTCGGGCCGGCAGCACCAAGATGCGGATTGCTTATCACGCGCGCCCGTGGACCACGCTCCGCAAGAAATCACCGAAGATCTTCCTTTCATTTGTGCTCTTAGCCCATCCCATGTGGCTCAGCTTCAACGAACGGACCCGGAGCTAGCGCCGCTCATCGAGCACCTGGAAGGTCACAGTGGTCGGGTTCCGCGTGTTTTTCGTCGTGGCCTGCAATCCTTCACCATGCGAAATGGCGTTCTCTACAAGCGCAACTTTGGAAAGTCCACCGAAACATTTTTACTCGTGGTGCCCACCCAGTTACGACCTGACATCTTGAGCGCTTGTCACGACGAGCCGTCCGCCGGCCACTTGGGAGTCAGTCGCACGCTGTCAAGGATTCGGGAGAAGTACTATTGGCCCAAATTACTTCCATCAGTGCAGACCTACGTGCGAACCTGCCGCGACTGCCAACGCCGGAAGTCTCCACCCATGAAACCAGCCGGATTTCTTCAGCCAATAGCGCCACCGAAGATCCCTTTTCAACAAGTTGGAATGGATCTCCTTGGCCCCTTCCCGAAGTCATCCACTGGAAAACGGTGGATCGCTGTTGCGACGGACTACTTGACACGTTATGCTGAGACCACGTCGCTTGCGAGCGGAACTGCTGCCGAAGTAGCCGAGTTTTTTGTCCACAGCATCGTCCTGCGTCATGGCGCCCCTGCGGTCATTATTACTGACCGTGGGGCAGCTTTCACAGCCCGCCTAACCCAGGCTGTGCTGAAACTGACGCACACCAGCCATAGACGTGCGACGGCGTACCACCCGCAGACCAATGGCTTGGTGGAACGGCTCAACAGAACTCTGGCCGACATGCTTTCCATGTACGTGGATATAGAGCATAAAACCTGGGACCAAATTCTGCCATACGCTACATTCGCTTACAATACGGCACTGCAGGAGACAACGCGGCTCACTCCCTTCCAGCTTGTCTTCGGCCGTCGAGTTACTACTACGCTGGATGCTATGCTGCCTGTTGACCCCCACTGCGAGAGTGATCCTGACCTCGACATCGCCACTTTTGTGCAGCGTGCGGAAGAAGCGCGGCAACTGGCAAGGCAGCGCATACACCGTCAACAGCAACTAGACGCTGGCCGCTACAACCAGGGACGGCGCTTCGTTGCCTACGAGCCAGGCGACTATGTGTGGATTTGGACGCCCGTTCGTCACCGCGGGCTGTCTGAAAAATTACTCCGTCGATACTTCGGTCCATACCGTGTCCTCCGCCGCATTAGCGACGTCACCTACGAAGTTCAACCCGCCACCCAAGCCAGCTCATCCCACAGACGCAAGCTTACCGACGTTGTGCACGTCGCTCGTATGAAGCCGTACCACGACCGACCACCCGATTGAACTTGAGGCTGACCGCTGTGCCTTGTTCTATGTTGTGATCCTCGTGCCTCACCCTAGCACGCTCGCTTTCTGCTCGTCACTCTAGCGCACGATGGCCGCATCGGGGCGATGCTGCAGGGGAGGGAGCAATGACACAGGTGATAGAAGAGGAGGACGAAGGGAACTCAGGCGATAGAAGCAGAGGACGAAGAAAATCTTCTTCCTGCTCGTGCTCGCTCTACCGGCTGTGTAGCTCCTTGGTCCCCGAGTGTTTTTGGTGTACTATTCGTTACAATATGTACTGAAATGCTGCTACTGGGGCTCGGCTGCTCAGGTGTGCAATGTTAGAATGACGCTTTGACAATGCCAACTGCAGCCACCCCCTAGTCTCATCACATGTAGGAGATAATGCGGCTGTGATCACAGTAATGCACGAAGACGTGTTTTTTTTTCAATGTACAGACACTCCCAGCCCCATGCCCGGATTAATTAGGGAGACTCCTAGAAACGTTCTTGCAGCAATGGGCAGGTGGCGATGTTACAAGACACAATGCTTTTTTTTCATATCTGCACAGCATTGGTTACCATGTGGCGCCAAGCAGTATAAACCATCAACCATGCCACAAAAAGTCCGCCCAATTAATTGAAATATTTAGTCAAGCCCACTTATAATGGCCGCAGTTACAATGGACGCTCGCTCATTACAAATGAGGGTGGAGCTACCATCAAAACGTGTTACAGCAATGGTACTGCGTCTCAGATACAGCGAACAGCCATGACCACACAACTCGGTTAGAGCGAACAAAGAGGCACTGTGAACTCGGCTCCGCGATCGAAAAACATGACCTTCCCACCAGTGTGGTGACCGAAAAGCGTTTTCCAGTTTCCGCAGATACTTACGCACCCTCTGCCAAAACAAGATGGCGATGCCAAAAAAACAACATTAATGCTGGCATTATAAATGCTGGGCAAGCGTGCACCAATGGTTCACAACGTCAACTGATGCATGTACGTGTACCGGCTTGTTCAGAGTCGAAGCAGAGGCATGATAGGCATGAGACCAGTGCAACTTTGAAAGCGAAACTACTGCAAGCCGTCGCTGATCAACCACTGGCAGCGATCTCAGATCTTTGAATCGATACTCATGTGGTATACATTGCTGGTGCGTTTGGCTGTCCAATCGGTTCTCCAACTCCTGCGCTGCAGTGTTGTGGAGGCCATGTTCATACAACAGGCAGTGCAATTGATACATTTTGTGCACACGCATCAATTGCATCAGCTTCGTTGCTGCATCCTTAAAACTTGGTCAAAGATTGGAGAATGCATAGGGCGACCTGCCACCAGTTGCTGTGAGCCCTCATTTCATAATCATTAATATCACGCACATAAAGCAGGTCATTGGCAGAAAGGATCTCAGCGAGAGCCACATGAAAACTGGAGATCTTTGAAAGCGCCATGATAAGGTCTGCACGAAGAAGCACAACTTGTAGAAACTAAACGCTACTTTTGCTTGACTTTGCATTTTTGGCTGTAATAATTAAGGCAAGTACAGTTACTACAAACCTCGGATACAAAGAACACGATCTACGTGACTATCATGTAAGTGGGCTCCACTGTCAGCGCAATAAAAAGAAAGCACTGGCACCTTTCAGTGAGGACACTTTTTCCGGTGTGAACGCCGGTTTTGCTTTGATTCTGCCAAGTGATCGGCACTTGTTTGATAGCATGCCGGTCACGCTGCGCCTTTTCCTCATCTGACGTCTAGTAGACTTGGGTTGCACTAAGGCAGAACATTCAGTCTGTCGGTGCCCTCAGCAGCATCTGCCAGGCGTTGTGCTCCATCCAGACACCACTGCCAGCGTAGACCTGCAGCAAACATGGAGAATTTCACATGTGCACACTGAAAGGAGTGACTCACAAGATTTTAAATAAAAGTTCATGATTTTAATAATAAAAAAACAGAAACACAGAAATGTAGGCATGAATGCATTCTTATGCAGCCAGCAGTGTCCAAAATCAAAAGAGGTAGACAGTCTAGAGCTAATTTTTTTATTTTTTTAAAAACGCTTGTGTGCAAAATAGCAAACGCCTTTTTTGGCTTCAGAGATGGAAAACACCAAAAGTTAAAAGAACATTCCCTGCCCCAATTCAGACAAACTTCAGAAACGAATAATATTCAGAGATTTACAACTAGGCACACTGAGACAAATCACATATTCCGTCTAAATTTTTTCAGATGCCTCCTTGCAATATAGTCCACAGTTTGACGGAATACCGTCTGCCAAGGGGCGAACATTGTAGAAATAAACATACACTCGCCAAAAGTTTCGACGAAAATTAAACGCGACGTTTCGGGGCCCGTACGGGTCCCTTGATCGCATCTTTTGGCATGTTTAAAATCAGTTGCTGGGCGAGTTGGTATTTCATGCTAACATTCACAGCGCAAGACGAACACGGACACGAGGGGAGACACCACAAAGCGCCGACTTCAACAAAAGTTTATTGCTGTGCGAGCGACTATATATGGTGTACAGCGGACATGCGTAGCAACGAAAAGGTACAATCATTCATGAGCATCTGGTAGCGGCGCCACATCGCAAGCGAACACATCATTTTCTGCACACGACAAAAAAAGAAAAAACAAAAAGCTAAAAAACCTAAAAAGCAGTACGCGCACAAGAACGTCGAAGCCATAATACTCATTCCGAAATTCGCAAGATATGACGCTCCTTATCACTTAACAGCAATGATGGAGTGCTGACACAGTGATCCCTTTTTTTGCAATCTCTGCAGCCTCAGCAATCTCCCTGGCTGTTTTGTTTATGCACTTGTGAAGGATGGTGGTTCCTCCCAAAGAAGGACCACGTTCCTTGCACTGTTGGCAATCACGGCAGTGTATGCCGAGATGACGAGATGCCCCGATGAAGCTGTTGTTATGTTCCATGAGCCTCTCGTTGAGGCACCTGCCTGTTTGGCCAATGTAGGCTCGTCCGCAGGGCAATGGAATCGAGTACACCACGTTTCTCGCGCACTTCACAAATGGCTGCCTGTGCCTAACAGCGCAGGAGTTGCTGACAGAGACGGCGGAATTCACCTTTTTGCATAGTTTAGAGAGTTTCTCAGGTGCGGAAAAGACCACATGAACTCCTGCTCTTTTTCCTATTTTTTTGAGCTGGTGGGCGATGGTGTGCATGTACGGCAATACCGTCATATTCTTTCTCCAATCTCTGTCAGCTCCGTCCTGGTTACGAACCACTTCCCTGCTCTCTTTGAGCAAGCTCTCTGCAACCGCTAACAAGAGTCTGCTTGGATAGCCAGAGCTGTTCAACCTGGTCACCTGGTTAAGGAACGCAGACTCCAGTCTATGCTTGCACGATTTCTCGAGAGCACTGCAAAAGCATGACTTAACAATCGCACGTTTCACTAGTTTTGAGTGGGCTGAACCAAAAGGAAGAACAGGTTTGTTTCTTCGCGGTTCATAAGCCCAGCACACATGGTTAGCAGAAAAATAAATACCCAAGTCAAGAAATCTGATGAATCTGTTCACAGCCAGTTCATGCGTCAAGATTAGTGGTTGAAGGCATTCAGAAAACAAAGACAGAACACTAGACAAGTTTGCCTGATTGGACATATCTTCTGTGCCGGTGAAAACGAGAAAATCATCCACATATCTGAAGATGCCAACAACACTGGACCCTTCACTTCTACGCTTCAATTCTCGGTCCCGCTCCGCTAGAAAAATGTCGCTCAAAACCGGAGCAACGCAGGAGCCAATGCATATTTCGTTTTTTTGAGTGACGATGGTGCCTTCCCAAACTGCGAATGTTGACTTAAGGTAAGTTGAAAGCAATTCCAGGAAATTATCGACAGATAAACCACTACTGTTTTGAAACGGAATCACCCCATGTCTGTCTATGCAGTTCCTTACACTGGTCAGTAGGCTATCCTGCGGGATCGAATAATAAAGGTCTTTAATGTCGACTGAGAAAGCCGACAGGTTCGCCTTGGGCATGTCCTTAAGAAATCGGATCACCTCGTCAGAGTTCTTCACCTTGAAAGGGTCGTCAACGGTAAGAGAATTTAAATTTTGCTGCAGAAACCTTGCAAGCGACTTCTGTCAAGTTCCATTTTCAGAGATAATTACCCGCAGAGGGCAGTCCACTTTATGAGTTTTTTCAGCAAAGAAAAGGTCCAAGCTTACCTTTTCCGCCTTGTCTATGGATTTAACAAGCTTATCCAAATTCATGGAGCTGCATAACCTTTTTGCCGCACTCTTTACACGCTCTAGACGTACGTCATTTCTTGTATCGAACACCGAGTACACAGCTTCCTCTGCTTTCGCTTTATACATGACCTCCGAAAGCACCACAAAGCCCCCTTCCTTGTCGGTGGTAAGGAGTGCTAAGGAATTATCCCGCAAATAAGAGACAGTTCTCTGGATGGGCAATCTATGAGGCTGGATTTTACACCGAGATATAACATCTACACCCTCCGAGAGGCATCTCCCAAAACCTCCTTGCAATATTTTGCAATTTACTCGTTACTAAGGTTAGACAGAGTAACCTCCACATGATCAAAAATTATTTGTATATTGAGAATTTTTTACTGACAGAAATAACTGCAGTTCCATTATTTCGTCATCAGGCAATGAAGTACAAAAATGTCACTCAGAAGAACGGAAAGCTGGGTAAGTTGGTTTGTGTTATTTATTGTAAACAGCTGGAAAAAGACGAACATAAGAGATGCACAACACAAATGCTGACTTTCAACCAGTGGTTTTTTAAACACACGTATATTTATACTTTTTCCAGATGCGCCCAAAACAAAAACGGAAAGCAACACTGCCTCATTCCTGATTCATAACCTGCTTTTCAGAACATGCCCTCTCCAGGAATGCAGTTTCGCAGATAACCAGTGATAATGAAGGTTTGCTAACGCATGCAGAGCCCCTCTTATCAATGTGATATGTTCCCTTACTAACTCCCTTACTTTGGCGAAAACATCTTCGACGAAAGCCCATCTGGTTGGGTTCTTGAGATAGTTGAGAGAAAACTGACGCCAACCAATATTTTTAACTATACCCAACGTTTCGGGACCAACTCGGTCTCTTCTTCAGGGGTGGCTAAAGTGTGCCAGCAGCAGCGGGTTGCCGCCTTCGCTCTCCCTTTGTTAGCACGTGGCGCAGTCCACTAACGTACGTGGAGGGGAGCGTTCCTGGAATCCTATTCATCGCCGCCTGTGTGAGCCGGATGTTCCATGACTCAAAATGTCGCCTCTTGAACACATTTGGCTCCACGGCCAAGACGCTCACCTCCTGGAAGGCTATCCGGTGGCCGGCGCGCTCGCAGTCTTCGGCGAGGGTGTTGGATTCTGAATTCATTAGCCGGATGTCATTTTTGTGCTGCCTTATTCTTTGGTGGAGGTTTGGTGGAGGTTTTTGTATCGCCGATACATGAAGCCGGGCACTTTGAGCATGGGATTTTGTAAACGACACCTGGTTGTTTTTCTCTGGGAACACGGTCTTTGGGTCGTGGTAAGAAGTGGCTTATTGTCGAATCAAGTTTGTGAGCCATGTAGATTCCATTTTTCCCAGAATGCGTGCAAGTGCTTCGCTGGCTCTCCTCACATATGGAAGCAGTTTTCTCTCAACTAACTCCCTTACTGTTCTGTTACTATGACGAACTCCCTTACTGTTTGATCCTATGCTTGTAATGACTGTCGTCTATAAAGCAATGGGGGCCACGTGTGTTCCATCAAAATTCGACCGCCGCGTCCGGGATCGAACCTGCGTCTTTCGGGTCAGCAGCCAAGCGCCATACCCAATGAGCCACCGCGGCGGCCTAATGAAAAAGAAATGCAACTCAGGACAGGACAGCAAGCTATGGGAAGGAACAGGTGTAACATTAAAAGGAGACAGGAAGAGAGTGGAGTGGGGGAAGGAACAAATTATAGTTAATTGTACCATAGCTAAAATTAGGTATACAAGATATGGAGCGTGCACAGGGCATGTTACTGATTACAACAAAATGTAATGTAGCATATGCAGCGGGAGTCTGGGGCATAGCAAACGGACGGTGGGAGGATGAGATTAGGAAGCTTGAGGGGATAAAGTGCGCTCAGGTGGCACAGGACAAGGTTAACAAGAGCTCACTGGACAAAGCCTTTGTCCTGCAGTGAGTGAATACTTAGGCTGATGTGACAACAAAAATAAAACACGGCATGCATCACGAGAAGGATTGCTCACAAAACTCGTCTAGCCCACTGCCACTCGCCCCATTGATGGATGGCATTGCTGAAGGCAGTGCTGGGGCATTGCTGTGGGCATTGCTGGGGACAGTGCTGTGAGAGCGGGAAATTTAGGATGCACTCTTCCACTTCATAAAGCATGTTAAGGAAGGACTGCTAAAAAGCAGATGGCTTCAAGCACTACAGCTATGCACAGCATGACACCTCCATGCAATTTCGCCAAGAAGCTTGCCGAAGCTTAAAAGCATCGTCACTGACTTAAGCACTACTGTTAACATCAAATTCAAAGTATGCATCATAAGCAAATGTGCTCACCACGACGGTCTAGGAAGCTGTTACTGGACCGAGTGCTTGAGGAAGCACTTGCTAAGAGATCTGCAACACACAAAATTTCCATGTCAAATGCTTTAGCTACCAAATAAGGAGTCACATATTTAGAATTGTCTCTACTGCACCAAGATATGATGGTAAAATAAACATTCTAGAAAAAATAGAGGAGGAAATGAGAACGAAACCAAGAATGAGAAGTCATGTAAAATTGTCCTTCTAGAGAAACTTGCATCGGCACAATTTTGGCTTGCCATGCACGTTTGTTGCCATTAAAAAACCAGAAAAAAAAACTTATGCAGCGAAGCAGAAATTAAACACTCCAAGCAACTCCAAGAGCATTATCTTTCCTACTGTCCACATCCCACGAACCACTGCAATATATCTGTGCCCAGTCTGCTGACACTTGCTAGTGTTATTGCAATTTAAGTTTATTGGATGCCTGCTCTTGGAAAATTATTTCTTGCAGCTCTGCCTCGCAACCCAGTAGCATGGTATTGTTACCGGAGAATAGAGCACTGCATGTCCCTTCATACCTCAACTCATTTCAGGTGAATAAATTATTGGTCTCTTCGATTTGGCTGCACTGGCTGCACTAGTTCCGAAAAGTTCCGGCACCGTGCAACGAGCGCGCATGACCAGTTCCAGTAGTTCACAACACTAGCGCCGCACGGTCGCTGTCAAAACGAATAGGCAAGTTCACAAAGTGCAGGCCTTGTCGTCTGCAGTGCGTCGCAGCGTCGCTCGCTCCGCCTGTGTATCGCCGGCTCCATTGGCTTTGTGTTCAATGCTCCGCTGTCTTCGTGCTGCTATTTTTCTTGTGTGGTGCATCGAACTTTACGTTCTTCTATAATGGCTGCCTGCTTACAAGCGGCTATGGAGCTGCTAGAGTCCGACAGTGACGAAGAATTCGACGAAATGTGCATTTTAGTTGCACGTGTTGTCGCGAGAAACGGTCGCCACCGTGTACCTGGCTACTGCGAGACTGTCGTGGGAACGTACATCGAGGTGGAGTTCAAGAGGCTGTTCCGGCTGTCTAGGAGGACTTTCGACGAGCTGAGCTCTCGCTTCATGGCATCCGCTTTCTTCCCGGATGCCGTACAAGGAAGGCGGCAGACTTCGGCAGAAAAAACATGCCTGATAGCTTTAGTGTACATAGGCTCCCAGAGCTCGATGTACTCTATTGCCGACAAGTCTGACGTGACGGAGTCGTCGGTGCATGTCTGTCAACCGAGTCGTCAAGTTTTTGCACGCCATCAGAGATCAAGTAATCTGCTGGCCCAGCAGCGCAGAGATGGTCCACGTGAAAGCTAGCTTCCTTGCGAAGAGTGGTGGCAAGAGGCCACGGAACACTATCGGGTGCATCGATGGATATCATGTGGAGATCATTAAGCCGGATCAGTCTGCACATTCCTACTATAACCGGAAGAAGTTTCCGTCAATTGTCCTCCAGGGAATCTGCAACAATAAGAACAAATTCACGCATGTTTTCATCGGTTTTCCTGGGTCTGCACACGATGCGCGTGTGCTGAGGGAAAGCTCGTTTTTTCAGATCGCTGCCACAATGTGCGATGGCAGGTATCTTCTGGGGGACTACGCCTATCCACTAATGCCGTGTCTCATGACCCCTTTCAGGGACAACCAGAACAGTTTTCCTTCGAGTAAAAGGAGCTTCAACACAAGGCACAGCCAACAAAGGGTGACAATAGCTATTAACGACACTGAGATATTACCCTCTCTTCCCAATTTTGATATATTCCGAACCGATCGTAACGACCGGAGGGGTGGGGGGGTCCTCATTGCCACTGATCGCAACTTACGTTGTTTACGTCTAAACATTTCAAGCCCATTAGAAATGATCTGGCTCTCATGTGATACATGTTACCCACGTGTTTTGATTGGAATCTGCTATCGCCCTCCGAACCATGATTCCTCTTTTAATTTTTTGCTGCATGACGCCCTGAACAGACTAACAACCCTCTATTCCAATACACCTATCTTATTGTTCGGCGATTTCAACTTCCCATTTATCACTTGGTCCGATCTTGCTTCTACGCTTTCAAATACTAACCCTCCAAGTGAGTTCGTCCACACTTGCCTTACCTTCGGCTTAGATCAAATAATTGACCGTCCAACCAGAATAACACACCATTCCGCTAATATTCTCGATCTTATACTGACGTCACAACCTGATAGCTTCTCTCCGATAACTTATCTTGAAGGACTTAGCGATCACTTGGCCATTCATGCCACATTCTCTTGTCATTTTCAAAACAGCAAAAGGATAAAGAAAACGCTTACCCTTTATGATAAAGGTGACTACATCAGTCTTAACCGTGACCTCGCTACTTTTCTTAACACCTTTACATCTGGTTTTTCGTTTCGCTCCATCGAATCTAACTGGTTACTTTTTAAGTCCGAAATGCAACGCCTAATAAGCATACATGTTCCGACTATCACCATAAAAGAACGACCTGGTTCCCCATGGTATAATAAAACACTTAAAAGACTAAACAACAAAAAGAAGCGACTCTTTCGTGCAGCTAAAGTGACAGACACGGATCTCGCCTGGAATAAATATTACACTGCCGCTGCTAACTATGACACTCAGGTAGCCAGAACTAAAATTAACTTCTCTAGCACATTACTTAACATGCTGCATGATAACCCAAAGCGCTTCTGGAAAACTATTAGCCCCTCTACTTCTAGCATAATTCACCTGGCAGATCATTCTGGAGTTCCCGTTTCCGAATCAGATGTTCCCAATATCTTAAATGAGACATTTTGCTCTGTATTTACTCACGAACCGCTTAATAACCTCCCTGAAGCCCCCTGTTTTATCCATGCACCAATGGATACCATTATCTTTGAGCCGCGCGGCATTGCCAAGATCATTGACGCTTTAAAAAATTCTTCAACTGCCGGTGTTGACGGCATCAACGCTAAAATTTAAAAAAAACACTAAGGAACATTGTAGTGTCATGTTATCTCTCCTCTTTCAGCAGTCATTTTCTTCGTGCTCATTACCTCGTAACTGGCGGATTGGGAAGGTCATTCCAGTCTTCAAGAAAGGTAACCGATCCTCACCACGTAACTATAGGCCAATCTCATTAACCAGTGTTTGTTGTAAAATTATGGAACATATAATATATTCACACACTGCCCAGTTTTTGTCATCGCACAACTTTTTTCATCCTAATCAGCATGGTTTCCGTAAAGGTCGTTCCTGCGAAACGCAACTTACTCTCTTTCTTCATGATATACATGCATGCCTCGATCGTAACATTCTTACTGATGCCATATTCCTAGATTTTGAAAAGGCATTTGACAAAGTCCCTCACGCGCGCCTAATTCTTAAGCTATCACGACTAAACCTGCATTCCTTAGTTCTGGGCTGGATTCGGGCTTTCCTAACTGATCGCTATCAATTCGTTCATGCTAACTCTCACTCATCTCTCTCCCCTGTCTTGTCTGGCCTTCCCCAGGGTACTGTTTTAGGCCCTCTTCTATTTCTTATTTACATAAATGATTTACCCCTTAACATAATGTCTAACGTCCGCCTATTTGCAGATGATTGTGTTATCTACCGCCCAATAAATAATCCATCTGACATCACCACCCTTCAAGAAGATCTTGTACGCGTCGAAGAATAGTGCAGTACATGGCTAATGTCGCTTAATAGTACTAAAACGTCCCTTCTTTCTTTTCATCGCCGGCGAAACCACCAAGGTACCACTTATACTATTAACAATATTCCTGTTGCGTCAGTTGACTCGTACAAGTACCTTGGTATCCATTTAAGTAAATATTTAACCTGGTCTCTACACATTCACAACGTCACTAATTCAGCTAATCAAATTCTAGGGTATTTACGTCGTAACCTTTCCTTAGCCCCCTGTTCCATAAAACTTCTTTCTTACTTAACATTTGTACGTTCTAAACTAGAGTTCGCATCTGCCGCGTATGATCCCCACTATGCTAACCTTATCACCACGCTCGAAGCGGTCCAGAACCGCGCTGTCAGATTCATTTGCTCGGACTACTCTTATCACACTAGCGTATCAGCACTAAAATCGCAGCTCCATCTTTCTACTCTGGCCTGTCGCCGTAAAATCGCCCGTCTTTCTTTATATCATAAATTTTATCACACTTTCCACCACGAACCTCCCCCTGTCGCACGCGCCCATCGGATTTCTCGTCACAGTCATCCTAATGCCGTCTACCCTGAACAAGCCCGCACCGAAACATATCATCAATCTTTTTTCCTTAGAACAGCCAAAGACTGGAATGACCTTCCGTCCGAAGTGGCAACCACCATCAATCCCGTTCGCTTCAAATCCGCCATCGAAGACCATCTGTATTCATCCATTTAAAACCCTTTTGTTTGCCCGCCCCTCATGTAATGTCCTTTTTGGACCCTTGAGGAAATAAATAAATAAATAAATAAAAAAACACCTTCGGGCTTTTGAAGCAACGCTTCCGAAGGTTATACTTCGTTGATGCCAAGAGTGTGTTACAGTGCTGCTATATTACCATGGCAGCCTGTGTCCTGCATAACATCTGTAATGAAGAAAGAGATTTTTTCGACGAGTTGATGTGTTTGCCACCTCACGATGATGTAGGAAATGGAGAGTCAAGGGGAAGTGCTGATCCTGATTTGTTGGCCTACAGCGAGTCTCTAAGGGAGTACATTGCCAAGCACCAGTGCTAAAGTTTTTTTTTGCAGCAAGATACATGTTTGTGTTGTTAGTGCTATGTTGTGACATCCAAATGCGTATGGTGCTGTCATGTATGAAGCCTAGTGCTGCTCTTGTAGAAGTGATTAATAAATGTGCAAATGCATTTTGATTATTTAATAGAACCATTCAGTCTGCTAAAAGCAGTACACCTTACAAACACAAGTAATGGAAACAGTTTTTGAAGTGCAAGTTTCTTCTTATTTATTGCGCATCACTTCAATGAGAAGGTCGAACTTGGCCATGCGGTCTTCATGGCGCTTTGCCCTTGCAGCCTCCGTCTTATTGAATGCCTCCACAAGGGCACTCTGGGATGTCCTTCGCCTCTTTCTGTTGGGTGCCCTGTGGGCCGGCACCGCCTGCATGGGCTCCTCCACGTCCCCAACCGAATCCATGTCGTCTGAGGTCGTGCTTTACGCACATCAATACATGCATTACATCACTTGCTGTGGTCTTTGCACAAAGTACTAAAAAGCCATCAGTGCAAACTTGCAAAGAGGACACAAGAATGGACTCGTACGACATGCAGTGCTTCATTTGTTGCTGTTGCTGCTTGGGAGAAAAAAAAATTCCTTAGGTGGTGCATATTATTTCAACTTGGTAGTCAGCACCATCCCATGTCATGTGTGTTCCTTGTCATGCCCTCACTAAATCTGTACTGCCTCTTGAATTGTAAGCCAGCCCACTCAAACAAATGCATTAGTATATTATCACTTACTCTGAGCTGCCTGCAGCGACCCCAGTCTCGAGGGGCACAGACGGCAGTATGTGGTGTTCCTTCTCTAACACCTTGGCCAGCTCCCACGTGACAGATTTCATAAGAACCATTCAGTAAGTCAGCCAAAGATGTATAGCAAAGGGCACTTACTCCTAAAACTCGCAGGGAACGCGGTGGTGCCCCGAGGTGTTAATTTTGGCTTTCGCCCTCTTGTAGGCGCGTTCCAGTGACTTCCACTTATTTTCAATTTGTAGGCCTGTGAGGGTGTCTCCAAACTCGCTATTGACGAGGTCTGCCAGCTTCAGCCACAAGAGCTTTTTGTCCTGTAGAATAAAATTACAAGGCATAGCTAAAACATACACATAATGCTGCAGCTATGGATTAAACACAATTGACGCAGAGATAGGAGCAGCTGCTTCTGCCGAGGCAGAAACGGAGGCGCCTACCGCGCATGCGGTAGATTCACCTGGTACCGCAGCTGAAGGCTGGCTTTGTGTGATTTCTAAAGCCTGGAACACCAAAGTGTAGCGTTCCCTATCTGGAAAAAAATTACAGAACGAAATGTAACCGCAGAGAGGCATTTGCATAAGTAGCGAGTGTGGGAAGCGCTGGGCAACGCTCTTAACATGGCTCGATCCCGCTTGCGATTTCGGAGTAGCCAAGGCTCATGCTCTGCAACGACTTGCAGTTGCGGAGCGAACATGTGTTGGCTGAAGCTGACAAAGTTCCCTGCTGTGCGGCGGGACTGACTCCATGCCAAATACCGTAATGATTGCTCAGGAAGTCATAACGAGCTTCACCTCGCGTACGCCAAAATTGCATACATGTGTAAAAGTAAAACACACGCACCACGCAAGCCACATAACTTCACTCACCTGTAGCCTTGCAACGGTAACCATTTCCATCAGGGACATACGATCCGTCATGATTGCGGACAACAGTCATTGTTTTTGTTAAGTCACCGACGGCTACGGTCGTTGTCGTCTGCTGCGCGTTTGGCGGCACGCTTGCCATCATTCCTGCACGCGCTGCACTTGCCTCGAAGCGAGTGCAAGCCAGTCGTGAACTCGTCAGGAACTAGGCCTGCACTTTTACAAAACGAAGAGGCAAGTGCAGAGGGCGCGCGCTGCACTGGCAAAACGAAGAGGACAGTGCTGCACTCCCTGAACTCGTGCAGCTAGTGCAGCCAAATCGAAGAGACCTTATGTGACTGCCCAAAAATAAGTTTTTCCTGCACCTCTCGTTCCATAAATTTTTGCTAAGATTCCCACAAATAAGTACACTGGAATGAAAAGTTTATGGAATGTAATAATAGCCCAAAACACTCAGTCTCTGCCTGCAACTTGAATTGCATATATGCAATCGAACACTGCCCATTACATCTGTCACAATGCAAAGTAGCTTTCCAGAAACTCATGACAGCGGCTGTACATAGGGCATAGATATACCAGATGGTTCAGCGAAGCTCACCACTAGTTTTTAAAAAAGGGCTTTTGAGGTAAACAGAAGCTTTCTGCGGCATAGTAATACCAGTTTTGGTGGACGTCAAAGAACAGGGGTCATGCTATCTAGAAAGTGATTTACTATATTTTACGAGTTACTTTTCTTAACTATTACCGATAGGTGCCTGATTGCAATTAGGTTCAGTAAAGTAAACGAGATGAACACATTACAAGAAAGCACACTGGCCCTTCTCTCTTTGAGGAGCAGCTTGTGTTGCCGAAGTAACATGCACGTCAAGCGATGCTGCACAGATAATTCTGCTTTCTGAAACATGAGAAAACAGGCCACATGCATACAACAACAGCATCCTAAAAAATGATGCTGAACACCACACCATCATCATCAGTTAGGACTATTTTACAGAAAACCAAAGGCCAATCCCAGGGTCTCTGTTATCTTACCCCAAGTTGCAACAAGCCACCACTACAGCATAATTCGTAGCAGACACCAAATGGAAACAGTGGTTGGAACTTGGCAGTAAGTCGTTCTTCTGTACACTTGCACTGCATATTTACTAACTCCATTACATCACCAGCAGCCGAAGCACCAAGGAAATTTAGGTATCTGGCCAGCACAAGGAACCGCACATAGACTCAGTAGGGCTACCAACAAAGAAATGTCAAAGCACTTGTCCAGTGCTCTTATTTGCTTACTATGTAAATACATGCATTGAGAAAAAATCTACCACTATCAGCGTGCTTAACACGAACGGTCGATTGCGCGTACTGCACTGATATTACAGACCCTGAGTGCTGGGCGCTGAGTCCAAGACCATGCTGCATGGTGTGTTTTCGGCAGTTGGAGAAGCTCATGATTTGCTTCCACCCTAAAGTTGTCCGAGACTCACCGGACGACGCCCAGCGGCGCTAATGTCAATGGAAGACGCGCTCAAACGTTCGTGTTAAGCTTGCTAACGATGGTACATTTTGACCACTTTGCAAAATGACCAACACAGGCAATGAAAACACGTAACCAAATAATGCACTCACCACATTCAAATATTTTTTTCGTGAGGCTCCTCTGTAAGTCTGCATCAAGCGAGCGCTGTTCTTGTTATTATTTTTGCAGTTGAAAGACTTCCTCTTTACACCCACACGTCTCCACAGCATCAGTCGCACCTATTTGTGCCATGTGTTCCTTTAGGTCAATAAGCTCTTTCTGCATGACACGCAGCTGTGCACGCAATGTAGCACAAGTTATTTTAAGATCTTCATCTGCAGGTTCCAGGTCCTGCAACAGCTATCTATTCACACAATTTTGATTTCGAATTGCAGCGACCGCGATCACAAAGGCGCAGGGCAGAGCGCAGATACCGACGCACAAAGTCGGGCCTACACCTAAGAGATGTTAGGCGCATACAGAAGAAGATTCAGCGCAGAATTCAGGCACTGCAAACACAACGCTGGAGGACATTTTGCCAGACACTTGATCTACGGAAGCCTTTGTCACGCGTTTGGAGTGTGATTCGGGGTCTTCGCACGTCCCCTCAACAGCGCTACCCGTTCAAATCCGTAGAGCTCCACCAAAGGCGCAGTGTGGTTGAGGTAGCCAAAGATTTCTGCGCAAGAATAGCCGGCCCTCCGAATCCAGGCGCAACGCTGCAGTGTAACAATGTTCCACCCTCACGGGATTCTCGGATGGGTGTACTATTCTCCATGGAAGAACTTGATGCTGCGCTGGCTTGTTGTAGGTCATCATCACCAGGGCCCGATGGTGTGGCGTACTCCGCACTTGCCAACCTTGACCAAGAAGTTCGACGGGCTCTTTTGGACACTTATAACAAATCATAGACTGCTGGCATAGTTCCCCATGATTGGAAGACCAGTCGTCTGGTTCCACTTCTTAAACCGGGGAAGTCAGCGCTCGACCTTTCATCATACCGTCCAATTGCACTAGCCAGCTGCTTCAGCAAAGTCATGGAAACAATGCTGCTCACACGCGTGGAATAGTATTTGGAGCGATATCAGATTTATGCAACCTTCATGTCTGGGTTCCGACGGGGCCGCTGTTCTATCGACAACGTGGTGACCTTGTAATGTCGGTGCAACACAGCAAAAGTTTGAAACGATTGACCGTGGCATTGTTTTTGGACATCAAGGGTGCGTACGACAATGTAACGTATCAGGCCATTTTGGACGCAATGGAAGCTGCTGAAATCGGAGGCCGCACGTTCAGCTGGATACGCAGCTATTTATCAGAGCTCGTTTTTTGTCCTGACTGCGGACGGACCAACGTCCTTACACCGAAATTCGCGCGGAGTCCCTCAGGGTGGAGGGCTGAGCACAGTTCTCTTCAACCTTGCTCTTATCGGCCTGGTCGACGTATTGCCACAATCTGCTCAGATATCTGTATATTGATACGGGAATAAAAGAAGAGGCGGAGAGCGAGCGCGAGCGGCGAGCGCGCGGCTCTAGCACGAGGGAGATAGAACGAAAAAGCTTGGCCGCCGCCGGTCGTGCTTCGCCGGCTCTCCTCCGTACTGCTGCTATATTTCTCTGGGCGGGCCCGTGGCCACCCCGTGGCATCCCACACCGTAACATTTTGGTGGCAGCGGTGGGATCATGCCGCTCACCCGCTCCCAGAGTCAAGCACCCGACGTGCCAGACGACAGGAGTCCACCACCAGCCGATAGCGCCGACGACGCGGCGGCCGGCGCCGCTAGACCTAGGCGCTCGGAGGGGCTCGGCTCTTCGCAGCAGCCGGACGCCGGTGTTGAGCGCCTCCTGGATACAGTCACCCAACGGATGGACGCATGGGAGGCCCGTCTGACTGACCAGGCTGGGGAGATGGAAGCTCTCCGGCGCGAACTCCGTCGCCTGGTGCCAGCCGAGCCGAGCACAGGTCAGGTGCCTTTGGGCGTCCCCGCCGCCGCTGTTTACGGCTCTGCCGTCGCTGGGCCTGCGGTCGTGGCCGCCAATGGCGTGCTCGGCGCGGGTGCGTCCTCGCCGCAGTGTTCGTTGGACGTTGTGGAATTACCCACATTTGACGGCACCATCTCGTGGGATGCTTACCGCATCCAGCTGGACGGTATTGCGGCGGCGAGAGGCTGGGACGAGCAAATGAAGGCATGGATGCTCGTTGCAAAACTGAGGGGCCGCGCCACCGAGCTGCTGCAGAACGTGCTGCCCGACCAGCTGGGCTCTTACACTGTTCTGGCGGGCCTCCTCGCCGACCACTATGGTGCCTCAGGTCAACCCCGTGTGCAGTACCACCGCCTGCGAGCCCGCCGTCAAGAGCCCGGGGAGACGTACCAGGACCTCGCCGCCGCCATTGAGCGCCTGGCTCTGCAGTCGCTGCCGGGAGCGCCTCAGAACGCCGTGACCCTGGTCGGCACCGAGGCGTTTGTCGACGCCATCCGACTCCCCGAGGTGCAGCGCTTGGTCCGCTCTGGCCGTCCTGATTCCGTCCGCGCCGCCATGGCGCTCGCCATCGAGGCGGAATTGACTTTGCTGGCCACGCGGGGGTCGCCACCGTCTGCCGAGCGCAGCGTCCGGGTGCAGGCTCCTCGGTCCGCAGCCCCAACTGCGGCCTCTATCCGACGCCTGCGTAACGACGTCCGCATGACCTGCTTCCGCTGCGGCCTGCGGGGACACTACGCGAGGGACTGTGCCGGCCCTCCAACGTCGGGAAACGATTTGGCGGAGCACGCCGTCCCCACACTCCTTCGTTCTCCGCGTCCCCTCCTTTCGTCGGCTCCGATTACCACTGATGCTCCTTACGTGCTCGTCGACGTCGCCCTGCTTGACCGGCACGTAAAGGCCTTGGTTGACACTGGAGCGGCTGTCAATGTACTGCACAAATCGTTTGTTGCTAACGCGCCCCACCTGCTTCTGCCAGCCGCCAAAACCCGGCTCTTAGCTTTTAACGGCACCCCTGTGGAGCAAGTCGGACGTGTCGTCGTCAACCTGACAGCACTCGGAAATACCATCTCCACCGAGTTTGTTGTCGCAGACAGCCCTATTTGGCCAGTGGTCCTCGGGTGCGGGTGGTGCCAGCAAGCCGGAGTCGTCCTTAATTTTACTAGAACCAAACCACGGGCGAGCCGAACTCTCTGTGGGCCGGGCTGGCTTAGCCGGGTTTCCAGCCTCGGTGTCGCCCTGTGGCAGTCCCTGGTGTCGGCGACCAAGCGTGCCTCAGCATCTCTGCGTGACCTCGCGACGAAGTGGCCGTGTCGAGTCAAGCCGTTCGACGTCACTACCGTGACTGTGGCGTCCGCCGTGACCCTGCCACCGGGTGCGGCAACGTGGGTGTATGCCAAGCTTGACAGTCCGGTCACAGCAGACGTGCTGTTCGAACCTATCCGGTGTTCAGCTCCAGCCCGTCAGATGACCTCCCCTCGAAGCCTTCTGCCTGTGCTCAAAGGAGAGGCCCACGTATTTATACTCAACATCAGCAGCGTACCTCTCGCGCTGACTCCCGGCACGCAATTGGGTACAGCCTCAGTTTTGGACCCCGGGTCACCAGTGGCGTCTCTGCAACCTGAAGCCCCGCCTCGCCACCCTCCAGCGCCGGCGATCCTATCATGGGAAGAATTTAACTTTGGACCCAGCCTGACCTGCGCGGAGCTCGCCTCTCTGAAGACCTTGCTGCTCGAGCATCGCAGTTGCCTTGCTCTCAGCGCCGGTGAACTTGGGTGCACTTCCTGGGCTCAACACCGGATCAACACCGAAAACCGTGGGCCCGTTCATCACCAACCTCGCCGTGTAGCGCCAGCCGAACGGAGAGTCATCCAGCAGCACGTGTGCGACATGCTTGACCAGGGAATCATTGCCCCTTCTTGTAGCCCTTGGTCCTCCCCTGTCGTCCTTGTGCGCAAGAAGGATGGAACATTCCGCTTCTGCGTTGACTATCGGAAGCTAAATGCTATTACTAATTGCGACGTGTACCCGCTGCCTCGCGTCGACGATGCGCTTGACCGCCTGAAGGGGGCCCGTTATTTTTCCACGCTAGATCTGCTCTCGGGCTACTGGCAGGTGCCTGTTCACCCCGATGATGCGGAAAAGACGGCTTTCGTGACTCCCGATGGCCTTTACCAGTTCAACCGTATGCCCTTCGGTCTCTCGAACGCTCCAGCCACCTTCCAGCGTCTCATGGACCGAGTCTTAGGCCATTTGAAGTGGACTATGGCGTTGGTATACCTGGATGACGTAATTGTCTACGCGGCTACATTTGAAGAACACCAGAGACGCCTCAAACTCGTCCTCGAAGCCCTTACCTCTGCTGGGCTTCGCTTAAAACCAAAAAAATGTTTCTTTGGTTTCGCGGAGGTGACGTACTTGGGTCACGTTGTGAGCCGGCATGGCATCCGTCCCGACCCTGAAAAGCTAAAAGCGCTTACAGCTTACGAAGCTCCCACCACCGCCAAGGAGCTCAAAAGTTTCCTTGGATTTGCTTCGTATTTCCGTCGTTTCATTCCAGACTTTGCCAAGCGCAGCGCTCCATTGACCGCCCTGCTGAAGAAGAATGCACCGTGGAGTTGGACGCAGGCCCAACAGCTCGCGTTTCTTGACGTCAAGCACGCCCTCCTCGAACCTCCTACATTGGCCCATTACGACGAATCGGCCCCCATCGTCCTCCACACGGATGCCAGCCAAGATGGGCTCGGCGCTGTCCTCCTGCAAGAAGACGAGTCTGGGGACCACAAAGTCCTAGCTTATGCCAGCCGCCAGCTTTCCGACGTTGAGCGCCGCCGCCACTCTTCAGAACTCGAGTGTCTCGCCGTTGTCTGGGCCGTCGAGAAGTTCCGTCCCTACCTGTACGGCCGTCACTTCACCATAGTCACGGACAATAGCGCTCTCACTTGGCTGCAGTCCGCCAAACATTTGAATGCCAAGATTGCACGCTGGTCCCTGCAACTTCAAGAGTACAATTTCACAATAGTGCATCGGCGCGGCTCTGCCCATCAAGATGCCGATTTCCTTTCTCGCCACCCTTGTTCCGTGACGGCTTTGACGGACCTGAGGACTGCACAAACGCAAGATCCCGCCATTGCTGCCATAATCCACTCCCTTGGCACCGCCGCCGGCGCAGGCCTCCGCCAACTACGCCGGGCCTATCGAATGAAGGACGACCTCTTGTGTCATGTGAAGCGGCTCCGTGGTCGACCACCCGTCTGGTTGCCAGTTGTGCCGGCAACACTGCGGTCGCAAATCTTGCGCGGCTTACACGACGCTCCCACGGCTGGTCACCTTGGTCGCGGCAAGACCTATGCACGAGTGTCGGAGCGGTTTTGGTGGCCTAATATGTCCAGAGATGTCAAGGAACACGTGGCGTCCTGCCAGACATGCCAGTACAGAAAACCGTCCACAGGTGTACCCAAGCCACCCCCGCAGGCTTTTTCGCCACCAAGTTCACCTTTAGAGCTGGTTGGACTGGATCATTTGGGCCCGTTTCCGAAGACGCGTGCCGGCAACCGGTATGTTCTGGTTGCGATCGACTACTTCTCCAAGTGGGTCGAAGCACTGCCCGTTCCAGACACGTCGTCCGCTCATGCCGTCGCGTTTGTGGAACAGCATCTTGTTCTTCGGCACGGTGTTCCCCGGCGCCTCATCACGGACCGTGGGAGCTGCTTTATGTCCCATGAATTCGAGCGAGCCCTCCGCTCCTTCGGCATTGCGCATTCCACTACATCCGTCAATCATCCGCAGCGCAATGGCCTCGTGGAGCGCGTTAACCGTACCCTCACGGATATACTCGCATCCTACGTCGCTCCGTCCCACACAAACTGGGATCGTTTTGTTTCTGCTGCAGCTTTTGCAGTGAACACTGCAGCGCAAGGAACAACGCATGTGACGCCGTTCTCAGTCGTCTATGGCAGAACGCCCTCCATCCCTCTCGACGCGCAGTTGGGCCTTCCCCATCCCACTGCGTCACCAACTGAATCTGCTCAACGACTTCATTCCGCCCGCCTCGACGCCCAGCGCAACCTCCTCACGGCTCACGCGCGTGTGCAAGCGGCCAACGCGGCAGCACCACCACATCCCCCGTTCCGGCCCGGTGACTTGGTCCTCGTTCGCCGCACCATCCGTGCGACTGGCCGTGCCGCAAAGCTCTTGCCCCGATACCGCGGCCCTTACCGTGTCGTTGCCCGACTCGGCCCCGTGACATACCGCCTCGAAGACCTGCCAGAGCATCGACCATGCGGTGTGCACCACATTTTCCCAGAGCATGTTTCAAATATGAAGCGATATGTCTACGGCGCCTGCGGTGACTCCGACTTAGCTACCGGGTCCTCATCAGTGCCTTCGTCGCCTGCTGGCTCCATGCCTTCCCCACGCAATACAGTCCCATAAACGAATCGCCGCTCAATATGCATAAAACTCCCTGAAGTTAGCCTAACCGGTGTGGGACCTTCTTCGGCGACTGCAGACACCTTCGCCCAGCTCACACACTTCGAATTCAACGAAGAGTGTGACCGTTTCCTATCTGCGAGCCCACATTGCATCGCCCTAGAAAACCCTGCATCAAAGCACGGCCTGACTTCTCCGCCACCCCCCCCCCCCCCCCCCGGTGGAAAGGTGATACGGGAATAAAAGAAGAGGCGGAGAGCGAGCGCGAGCGGCGAGCGCGCGGCTCTAGCACGAGGGAGATAGAACGAAAAAGCTTGGCCGCCGCCGGTCGTGCTTCGCCGGCTCTCCTCCGTACTGCTGCTATATTTCTCTGGGCGGGCCCGTGGCCACCCCGTGGCATCCCACACCGTAACAATATGCAGATGATATCTGTATTTGGGCATCAGGGGTGACCCGTCCTCAAGTTCGTGCAAGACTTTAAAAGGTGGCATTTCGACCGAAAAGTGTTAACTTGTGGCGTTCACACGCAAAATAATGTCACGTTACACCATTCGCACCAGTGGCGAAGCCATTCCCTATGAGAGAAGCCACAGATTCCTTGGTGTTGTCATCGACAGGAACCTCTCGTGAAGTCCACATATCTACGACATGAGAAAGAGACTAATTGCGATTGTCCACGTCCTCTCCTTCCTCGGGGGAAGTCCTGGGACGCATCAGTGCGCTCGATGCTACAACTGTACCGTTCCCTATTTCTGGGGTACATGTGGCATTTCGACCGAAAAGTGTTAACTTGTGGCGTTCACACGCAAAATAATGTCACGTTACACCATTCGCACCAGTGGCGAAGCCATTCCCTATGAGAGAAGCCACAGATTCCTTGGTGTTGTCATCGACAGGAACCTCTCGTGAAGTCCACATATCTACGACATGAGAAAGAGACTAATTGCGATTGTCCACGTCCTCTCCTTCCTCGGGGGAAGTCCTGGGACGCATCAGTGCGCTCGATGCTACAACTGTACCGTTCCCTATTTCTGGGGTACATGCGGTACAGTCTTCCGATATTCATTTCCATTAAAAAGACAAATATCGCGACTCTTCAGAGTGTGCAAGCGCAAGCTCTTCATATCTGCCTTGGACTGCCTAAATGTGCATCAACAGCAGCAACTGTTCTTGTTGCCCGGGAACATCCTGTTACTACATACATTGCTGTTGGCACCATGAGAACACATATTCAGCACCTCACACGGGTTCCCTGTCATAACATCGCAACACTCCCAATAATTAGGCCGCGTGCTGCATTCGCCAAAGTCATTGAAGCCCATCGCTTATATTGCTACGGTTGTGCTTGTGCTTGGAACGCTCGTGCTTGGTGCGCTCGCGCTTGGAACGCGAAGAGGACGAAGTGCGTTTCTGCGGCTGGGTTTCGCGTGCCCGGTTGTTCGGCTGCGTGGCTGTAAGCTGTTTCCCTGTAAATATATTTTTCCCTTTTGGTGTGCACATCTTCACGTTACATTATTGGTGTGAGGTGCGGGGTACAGCCACAGCAAGCACGGAACTCCGCAGCGGTCGTCAGCTCGCCGGCTCTTCAACCATGACCAGCGAAGGGGCCGCTCCGTCGGCGTCCGCCAACCCGGCGTTCATCATTGCCCATCCGAGAGATCCTGGGACCTTCAACGGAACGGACGGCGTCGACGTGGAGGACTGGCTCGCAATGTACGAGCGCGTGAGCACACACAACAGGTGGGACCCGACCCTAAAGTTGGCCAACGTCATCTTCTACCTGACGGGCACTGCCAGGGTATGGTTCGAGACCCACGAGGATGAACTCACCAGCTGGGATCTCTGCAAGCGCAAGCTTTGTGACCTGTTTGGTAAGCCATTCGGGCGTCAGCTCGCTGCGAAGAAGGAGCTCGCATGCCGTGCACAAACGTCCACAGAGTCCTATGTATCATACATTCAGGACATATTAGCTCTCTGCATGAAAGTCGACGCCACTATGTCAGAGTGCGACAAAGTAGGTCACGTGCTCAAAGGCATCGCCGATGACGCCTTTAACCTTCTTGTATACAAGGACTGCGGAACGGTTGACGCAATCATCAAGGAATGCCGCCGGTACGAACAAGCGAAGAGCCGCCGAATTTCTCCGCAGTTCACGCGGTTGCCGAATACGACTGCGACGTCGTCCTGTGTAGACTCGACTCCACCGAGCCGTCTGCCGACATCTGAGAGCCTGACACGACTTGTGCGCCAAGAAGTAGAGGCAATGTCCCCCGTTGCGTTTCATCCACCCGCAACAGACAGTACTCCAGCAGTATCCCTTATACAGGCTGTCGTTCGCAAAGAATTTGCCAATCTTGGGTTTCAACCTGTTTGCTCAGTTAGTGCCCCATATGCTCGCCGCATGTCCCCGGAGCTCGGTTCTGAACGTGCATACTACCCTCGACGCAGCCGCAATCCAGATGAATGGAGAACACCTGATGACAGGCCCATCTGCTTTAACTGCTCCCGAGTTGGCCACATATCTCGACACTGCCGAAGCCGTCCGTCCTCGACCTACAGCCGCTACCCGCCGGGTTCTGCATATTCCCGCCGCTCTCCCTCGCCCTCGGAAACGACCTCTTCTGGCCACCACGCTCAGACCCCGCTTACCAACCGTTCGTCGTCACCTCAGCGCCGTCGATCTCCATCGCCCCGACCTCGCCGCCCTTCGTCGCCGGCCCCATATGCCCGCTCCCGGTCGGAAAACTGATGGCTGCAGCGTCTGGGGGTGATGCTGCTCTGACGACCCGACCAGAAAACCCTCCTTTAACTCTTCATGCTCATCGGAACATCCTTAACGTCGACGTGGACGGGGTCCCTGTTACCGCTCTGATCGACACTGGAGCGCACGTCTCAGTCATGAATGCTCGTCTTCGCCGTCGCCTAAGGAAAGTGCTCACTCCTGCCCCCTCAACTGTGGTCCGTGTTGCAGATGGCGGTATGTCTATTGTCGTCGGAATGTGTACTGCTCGTGTTTCAATAGCCGGCCGCCATACTTCTGTGCTCTTCACTGTCCTCGAACACTGCCCTCATGACATCATTCTCGGCCTTGACTTTCTCACCGACCATTCCGCCCTTATAGATTGCGCCACAAGCATCGTTCAACTCGCTCTACCTGTTCCTTCAGAGCCACCGGATCCAATTGTTCACCGACTGTGCACCGCCGACTTTGTCCGCCTGGACCCCGATGCCGCCACTTATGTCCGTTTCTCCTCTGTCCCGCCAGTTCCCGATGGTGACTACATCATTACTCCGGTTCCTGATGTGCCCTTTACACGCAGTGTTGCCCTTGCGCATACAGTTGTCACCATGTCGGCAAATCAAGCGTCCCTTCCGGTTCTCAACTTTGCCTCTTACGTTCAGCCGCTCCCACAAGGTATGTCGCTCGCCACGCTGTGCCCTGCTGCCGAATGCGTCGTATCGGCGGTGAGAAGCGTCCCACCCTCGTCGAACTGCCGCGACTCTGACGTCCCACCGCCTGATGAATATGCAAAAATGATTGCTGCTGACCTCTTACCAGGGCAAGCTCACGACCTTCGGTATCTTCTGTCGTCTTTTCGCGACATCTTTGACTTCGATGACCGCCCTTTGGCTCGAACATCTGTGGTCACGCATCGCATCAACACCGGTGACGCAGCTCCTATTCACAGACGACCCTACAGAGTGTCCAGTACAGAACGCACCATCATACAGCAAGAGGTGGACAAGATGCTCAGTAAAGACATCATAGAGCCCTCGTCGAGCCCTTGGGCCTCACCAGTTGTGCTGGTTAAAAAGAAGGACGGCAGCTGGCGCTTTTGTGTTGATTACCGGCACCTAAACAACATAACAAAAAAAGACGTCTATCCACTCCCAAGAATAGACGATGCTTTGGACTGCCTTCACGGAGCCAAATTTTTCTCTTCAATTGACCTTCGGTCCGGGTATTGGCAAATCTCTGTTGATGACAATGACCGCGAAAAGACGGCATTCGTCACACCGGACGGCTTATATCAGTTTAAAGTTATGCCATTCGGTCTCTGTAATGCGCCAGCTACCTTCGAAAGAATGATGGACTCCTTGCTTCGCGGCTTTAAATGGTCCACATGTCTATGTTACCTCGACGATGTTGTGGTTTTTTCGCCCACGTTTACCACGCACCTCGAAAGACTGGCGAGCATTCTTTCTGTCTTCCGTAGAGCCGGGCTACAGCTCAATTCGTCGAAATGTCAATTCGGTCGCCGCCAACTCACCATTCTCGGACATCTAGTCGACGCTTCTGGTGTCCGCCCGGATCCTGTTAAAGTTAAAGCCGTCAAGGACTTCCCTATTCCCCAGTCGTCTACGGATGTGCGCAGCTTCGTCGGCCTCTGCTCGTACTTCCGCCGTTTCATCAAAAATTTTGCCGGCACCGCTCGCCCCCTGACCGACCTTCTAAAGAAAGACACCCCTTTTACCTGGGGCCCTGCCCAAGAGGAGGCCTTTTCTTCGCTAGTCGACTTACTCACCTCCCCACCTATTCTGGCCCATTTTGATCCGTCGGCTCCGACTGAAGTTCGCACAGACGCCTGCGGTTATGGGATTGGCGCCGTGCTAGCCCAACGTCACCAAGGGCAAGAACGCGTTATTGCATATGCCAGCCGCCTCCTTTCTACAGCTGAGCGAAATTACTCAATTACAGAGCGCGAGTGTCTAGCTCTTGTTTGGGCTGTAGCTAAGTTCCGACCGTACCTGTTTGGCCGTCCATTCTCCGTAGTGACCGATCACCACGCCCTTTGTTGGCTGTCTTCACTGTAAGACCCCACAGGCCGGCTCGGACGTTGGACGTTGCGCCTCCAAGAGTATTCTTACACTGTTCATTACAAGTTAGGGCGTCTCCATCAAGACGCCGACTGCCTGTCTCGGCACCCTGTAGAGCCGCCTGATCCTGGAGACAACGACCTCGGCCCGTGCCTCTTCGCTATCTCCGATCTGGTTAACATCGCGGACGCGCAGCGACAAGACTCTTCCTTGCGTATTCTCATTGATCGCCTCAACTGTGCCAGCCGAGATCCTTCATTGCAACTGTTCGTCATTCAGGATGGCGTCCTATACCGCCGCAACCTTCGTCCTGACGGACCTCCGCTCCTGCTAGTCGTTCCCCAGCGTCTCCGTTCATCTGTCCTAGCGGAACTACACGACCTACCGACCGCAGGCCACCTCGGCGTCTCCCGCACATACGATCGGGTCCGACGCCGCTTCTTTTGGCCTGGTCTGTACCGCTCTGTTCGGCGTTACGTTGCCTCCTGCGACCTCTGTCAACGCAGGAAGAGACCATCAACGTTGCCTGCTGGCCTTCTACAGCCTATTGACGTACCTCTCGAACCATTCTACCGTGTTGGACTCGACCTTCTCGGACCTTTTCCGACGTCCTGCTCCGGCAACCGTTGGATTGCTGTCGCGACCGACTATGCGACCCGGTACGCTATCACGCGTGCGTTACCAACAAGTTGCGCAACCGATGTCGCCGACTTCCTATTGCAGAACGTAATCCTTCACCACGGCGCTCCACACCAATTGCTGACGGACCGCGGCCGCTACTTTTTGTCCCGAGTAGTTGACGATATCCTCCGGTCCTGTGGCACGCAGCATAAGCTCACTACAGCTTACCATCCCCAGACGAACGGGCTTACCGAGCGCCTCAACAGGACTCTGACCGATATGCTATCCATGTATGTCTCGCCCGACCACCGCGATTGGGACGTTGCCTTGCCTTATGTAACATTTGCTTATAATTCGTCGCGGCATGATACCACCGGCTATTCTCCTTTCTACCTTCTGTTTGGTCGGCATTCTGCGCTGCCATTGGATACATTACTACCGAGTTCTACTGCCTCGACCTCAGAGTATGCACGTGACGCCATCTCCCGAGCAACTATGGCCCGTGAAATCGCCCGAGACCGGCTCACCGCATCTCAGACCTACCAGAAGTCAGTTTACGACCGCCGGCATCGCCCAGTACACTATCCGCCGGGCTCACTCGTCCTCCTTTGGTCTCCTTCTCGCCGTGTAGGTCTCTCTGAGAAACTTCTACATCAGTACAGTGGCCCTTATCGAGTTCTCCGTCAGGTGACCGACGTGACCTACGAGATTACACCTCTTCATGCTCCGACGTCGTCCACTAGCCCTTTGACTGACGTCGTTCATGTAGTCCGTCTCAAACCGTACCACACGCCTGCTACATCATCCACTTAGCACCGGGACGGTGCTTTTGCCGCCGGGAGTTATGCTACGGTTGTGCTTGTGCTTGGAACGCTCGTGCTTGGTGCGCTCGCGCTTGGAACGCGAAGAGGACGAAGTGCGTTTCTGCGGCTGGGCTTCGCGTGCCCGGTTGTTCGGCTGCGTGGCTGTAAGCTGTTTCCCTGTAAATATATTTTTCCCTTTTGGTGTGCACATCTTCACGTTACAATATCTTCCATCGGAGTTCACCCCTGCGTCAAGACCGTGCTCACCCTTATGGAGTATTCATGAACCTCGGGTTCACCTTTATATTCCTGGCATTACGAAGATAGCTGGTGTGCCACTCCCCGCTCTGAAACAATTGACATTGAATCACCTGCATTCTTGCCATAGTCACCGCATACATGTTTAAACAGATGGATCAGTTCACTCGACCAGTTCTGAGGGGTCGGTGGTGATACCGGCCAGATCCATCTTCATGAAAGTGAAGATGACCTATGCAACATGATGACCTATGCAACATCTTCAACTGGTGCGGAACTCGCAGCCTTACGGTCTGCGGTAGAGTTCATCAGTCAAGAACCTCCACATGACTGAACGGTTTTCACCGACTCTAAAGCAGCCGTTCAAACCCTGCAAGCTGCGCCATGCCGCGGGTCGCAGAAACAACTTGTTGCTGAGATGCCAGGACACTGTGGTATTAACGGTAATCACCAGGCCGATGCGGCTGCACGTTCTGCACACAACGACGGACTTCCAGTGAGGACTCAATATCAAGACCTGACGCTGCGTGTGGGATTCCCCCTTTGGCCCTGGAACTTACACTTTCAGCGTGGAACACAGTAGAGCTTTGCAACCACCGCCTCAAGACCCTGGACTGCGCCTTCGTCTTCCACATAACTTAGCTCGTCGCAAAGCAACAATGTTATGCCGTTTATGAATGGGTGTTGCTTTTACCAACCACTATGTTTTCCGCATGGGGATGGCCGACAGTCCTGCCCGTGAAAGCTGGGGTTGTGAGTGCCCTGCATTTGCGAGTGCAAGACATACACTGTGTTGCGCCCTGGACCGCCTCGATCCTCGTCCATTAACAGAGAAAAAGATCCTCGGTCCGTGGCCACAGTGTCGACTACCCTCAAGGAATACAAGGCACTCTTTGCTTGCTTGAGAGCGACTGGATTGAGTGACAAATTGTGACAGCGTTGTGCGTGTGTGTGTGTGTTATGCCTTTTCCCCCTTCTCTCTTCCTTCTTTTAGTACCCTAATTCCTCTTCCCAGTGCAGGGTAGCCAACCGGAACCCCTTTCTAGTTAACATCCCTGCCTTTCCCTCATCCTCTTTATCAATCTACCTATCTATTAAATATTAGTCAGCCAGCCTTAAAGGGGGCCATATTACGGTTTTCTTCAATGCTAGAGCTTATGATTCAATTTCTTAAACTTGGATGCCCTGGACGCGCTGTATTTTCCAAAAATGGCCAGGCTTAGCTTGGTTAAGCCAAGAATGCGTTGCATATCATGATGGGGTTCCGTGCTGCTCCGTTGACTCGATAGGCTATTGACTCGATCGCCATTGAAACTGCCCGTGTAGCAGCGCTCGATCGCCTTTGAGTCGAGACTATCGGTTCGAGGGCCCTCGAAATGCCTGTGTGAAAGGGGTATAAGACTGTCCCGGCGAAGGAGCGCAACTTTTATACATATGCCGTGACGTTAATCATAGCTCAGCGCCCCTAGCGGGAGGAGCGGGAGTCAGGTGGTGGCTGCGGCCGCGCGCGACCGCGCCAGTTGGGGCCCAGCTTTTCCTCCGTGA